>NW_005842476.1:969928-1000409 GCF_000455745.1 Alligator sinensis | reverse complement strand
GGGGGGGGGGGGGGGGGGCGGGGAATAAAAGGATTAGAGATTTTCAGATGCTTGTTTTTGGGTTCCCAGCTAGATTCACCTTGAAGTCACTTTGATTCCACAGGGAACTTCAGAATTGTCTTCAGTTCTCTTCAAGGTGACTCAATCTGGGCAGCCAACATCTTTAGTCATCCTTGAAAATCTTGGTCAAAGTGCTGTAGGCAGTCTGCATAAAAATCTGTCTTTCAGTTGCAGTCGTTCTCAGTCTTTTTCTCTTATGACATAATTTCCTAAGCATTTCAATTACTATAAAGCATTCTGGGATAGAGAAGACTTGAATTTTCAATAAAAAATCAAGCTGAATTCAGCTATTTTTCCCTTGATAAAAATTATTTTAGGTCTTTTGTTTAGCAGAAAGAAAAGGCACAAATGCATTTTTTTTTCTTTTTCTGGGTTATCTTTAGAGTCAAAATATTCTGTTACTCAGGAGAAGAACCTTTAGGAAATAAAATGTACTTCAAAAAATTAATTGAAGAAATCTGGAAATTCAAGGGCAATACTCCATAACCCACCTCAACCATGCCACCATTGTACTTCCCAGTCTTTTCTGTCCTATGAAGCAGGATCCTCATGTCTAGTTAGTACAAGGTGATATAACTTGCTTGAGTTTATAAAGTAGAGACTGAGATCTGTAAGGCTAATGTTTCAGTTGTGCAGTTTGCTTGTGGAGTCATAGCAAATATGTATCCCAGTTTGTTAGTTATATAAAATGTGTTTCTGATATTAGGGGTGATTCTTGGCTACTATATGTCTCTGAACTCTTCCAATAGGTGGTTATCTAAATTAGGTGGGTTATGGGCTTCAGAGATTTTAATAAGTGGTGTGGTAGTGATGTTGTGAACCTTTTCCCATTCGGATGCATGTGTACTTGTGGCGAATAGTATAGGACAGTTATCCCCTGCTTGTTGTGTGAAGTTGCAAAGTTCATGTATTTGTGTGTACAGTGTATAGCTCTAAAGTAGTCAGGGATCATGGGAGTTTGTACTGTAATCACAGGTGCAGTCTGAAAACAAGGATATCAAAACATTAGGACATAAGAATAGAGGTAGGAAGTTACTTTGGGCTCTTTGCTACCTTCTGTATCCAAGCATAGAATCAGAGAAAAATAGGGCTGAAAGGGACCTCAACAGGTCATCTAGTCTAACCCTCTGCTCAAGGCAGAATCATATCTATCTAAACTATCCCAGACAAATGTTTTTCTAACCTACACTTAGACTTGCAGTGGTGGTGATTCTGCAATCTCTCTAGGTAAACTAGTAGTTATGAGAGTCAGCGATTACAATAATTTTTTATGTGGCTTTCATCTCAGATTGGGCCTAGTTGTTTAATCAGAAAGCAGAACCTTAAGTGTTCAAATTGACCTATTTGGGTTTGTAACATTTATATTTTTGAACACATGATTAAATTCCATTTGGCTTAGACACCTTCTTCTTAAAGGAAAAAAAAGTATATGCTATTTTATAAATATGCATTGCATCTATGCCAACCTGAATAATTTAATAAATAATTAATAGGAATTGAGGATACACATAGACACACACTCTTAAGGAGTGCCTTGTTTTTTCCTTCAATCAAGTGATATCCAAATCGTGTTGTTCAACTTTGGAGCACATTTTTAGTTTACTCCATCTAAAGTTGTGGATCATGAATATATTAATTTTCAGTTTTTTCTTTGTATGTATTTTAAAAAGCATACTTAATGGACATACACAGTTACATACTAGATAATTTTCAAATGAGACATAATAAATAAAATGCAACAGTGTATCAAAAAAGTGACCTTTTCAGGGCTGCATAAAAGATTTAATGTCCTAAAAAATGTAACCACCATTAATTTTGAGGAAAAATTCTCCACTGTATCCAGATTCATTCTTGGAGTCTGGAATGTGCATTTGCTTGCAGACAGAACGGTCTGCTCCTCTTCTCCAGCTGAAGTCTCCCAAAGAAATTCCCTCACAAAGAAGACATTTCTGTGGGCAGAGGGAGGAATGTGTACTGGAATAGCCTGATAACTTGCTGCCACTAAATTATTAACTGGCTATCTAAGCCCGTGTACTGGCAATTCCAGCTCTTGTTCTCCTTCGGGGCAGCTTTGGCTTTACGTACAGTAATTGTTAACCATGGCAGAAAGACTGAAAGTGGAGGGAATTGGAGTTTATACTTCCTGAAAACTATTATTGCAAACCTCTCTTATTCTGGTGTTCTGACTTCATTTTAATAGGTGTCTGGGAGGTGGTGGCATTATTATGGCTGTACTCAGCTCATTAATTTGTTTTCTTGCTGAGGGGAAAATTATTTTATATATACATAATTAGGAAATTGATCCCATGTTGTGTATGGGTTGTAGTCAGAAGTTATTCACCATTAAATATTCACATTTTTAATATACTGTCATGAAGTACTTAAGGAAAAAAATGAGAACTATGTGAATTTAATGCTCTGTACAGTGAGGGGCTCTTGGCACTGGGCTGAACTACATATCTAGCACAATATACTGCCATGTAGACATATCCGTGGAGTACAGGCAGTTATTGGGCAAGGTCTCCTGTGTATTTTACTCGCATATTGTCCTGGCCCAGAACACATGCTGGTTTTAGTCCTGCACATATTGGCTTGGATTTGCTAAACACTGCACTTGTCAGAATGCTGATGTTCTGCATTCTGGAGTTCCTTACTACAAAGAGGCTCAGCAAAATTCACAGGAAAGTACATGGTGTTAAACAACTTGAGCAAACTCTATTCCCACACTGAATGGAGTACTTGCAAGAGACTATGGTACCACCTGGAGCAGCGTATAATTGCCTACACATTGTCTAGTGACTCCAAAGAGTCCCTTTAGTTATTTCTAGTAGTCTCTTCTACTAACCCTGGAGTAATGGCTTAAAGTCTGCATGTGGAAGAAACTGTTAGCTGAGGCATTTGCTTACTGATCTGTCTCTGAAGGCTTCTGTAATGCATTCTTTTTCTTAGCCATCTGCTTTGGGCCTCATGGTTTCTGCAGGGCATAATATTCCTCCTGGCCTGCTGACCTGAAGTGCTTGCTCCCATCTGCTTGTGCTTCATGCTACTGGATCAGGAGTAGTAACATGGCCAGGCAACTTCTGGCAATTCTTATTTGACAAGCATAGTAACACCTTTGGCTGCAAATTTTCTCCATTTTTTTTTTTAAATCACTCTAGTAACACCATGCCCTGCCAAGGACACCTACTGACAGTTTAACTTTCTTTTTACTCCCTTGCTGGACTTAGCCCTTTCTGAGTAAAGACTGCCAGTTATTCCAAATTCTACCACATCATGATGGGTGGAGGATTTGGTCCTGGGGATGGTCTGTATTCTGTATTTCATTTTTCATGTGACCACCTGTTCAAAGACTAACCAGTTCATGAATCTTTAGCTTTTTAGTAGGTAACCTTGTCATCTTTAAGATTGAGCATATGATTAATAGCTAATCATTTATCATCATCATTCTTTTTATGAATGGTCTGCCAGAAGATGTTGATGTTTTATAAACCTATCAGTTTTCTGAAATTGTGTGGATATTTCAAACCATGGATCACAACTTAGTCTCTTTGACTATGTTTTTGGCTACTCAATCTTGGTTATTCAAGTTGAGTAGCCTCCTAAAACCATTTTTTATGCTCTCTATCAAGATGCCTGAAACTACTATATGCAGGAGAGGGGAAATTAGAGAGAATTCAGAATAGCTGTTAGAGCATTTTCAAAATGAGCCTGTGTACAAAGCAAGAAGCAAGCAAGAAAGTGAACAAGCAAAGAAGAAACATGAATGCAAGTGAATAGACAGCAGTCTAGGAAGATCTCCTTTTTATTTTATTGTACTATTTTACCAGCTAAAATGACCTCCTGACTAGTCAAAGGATGCTGCTACTGAATGCCCTGATATCCTACACAGTTAAATTTATCCCTGTTGCTACTCTCCTGTATTGTTATTCCACTCTTACTTGGAGATCCATATGGCCCATTGAATTAAGGGGCAAGAAAGATCTGTCACATGGAACACAAGCAGAATTAATCAAGCTGTGTCCCCGGTTATGGTTTGGATGCAAAAGGTATGTGCTAGCCAGGAACTTGCTCCTATACAGTTAAGGCCCTGATCCAAACACCATGGAAGCAATGGCCAGTCACTGGACACAATGGACTATGGATTGGGCTCTTAATGCAACTCAAAGTGGTTAAATAGGTTAGTGCTGACACCCTAACATTTTAAAGCTGATTTACTGCCATGTTAGAGGGTAGTTTTTGAATAGTGTTTAAATGGGGAAGGTATGCTCTTGATCACTGGTAAGTGGAATATACTTTATTAATATGTCACTGATTTTTAAGATCAGAGCAACCATTGTGGACATGTAGTCTGATCTTTGTAACATAGGCCATAAAATTTCACTCAATGAGTTCTGCATTTAGCCTTGAGCAATAGCATATTGAATATGATATTTGAATTTAAACTAATTGACTGGAGCTGTAGAAGGGTTTCAAGTGTATATTGCTAAAGTCGTCCTAAACCGGTAACAATGAGGTTTAAATGAACACAGCTTAATGTAATAAGAGTTAAACTGTCAGTGGGATCCCTACTCTCAGTGGTTAGTAGGGAACCTTTATTTACTAATAGGAGACAGTTGAAAGAAAAAATCTGTCTTTATCCGACAGATTGATTATACTTCTAGTACATTTTTCTGAGACGGCGATAGTGCATTATTTCTCTAAAATTGTATCTTTTAGAAAAGAAACCTGTTTCTATCTTGATTCTCTCACAGTCCACTCATTTCTTGTATGTGTTGGATTTTAAAAAAAATGGGCTTGTTTCCTGAGCTTTTTCTATAAGCTTAAACAGGATAAAACCAAAGAAAAACAACAATTTTCTGGAAACTTTGAGGTACTTTGGCTTTGTTAAATCCTTTCAGGAGATCCCGTGTTTACTAAATGAACTACATGGGGTTAATTTGCTAAGTGTTCTGAAGGAATTAGCCAAATGAGAAAAGAAACATTACCTAGAGTGTTGCCAGTTGCCAAGAACAAAAGTAAAACAATTCAGTGGCAGGATGCATGGATCCAGTTAAATAATAATGTCTCTGTAGCAGGAAGTCTGTCTATCAACTGAAAGGTGAGAAGGCAACATAATGACAATGCCCTGTGGATCAACTCTGAGCTTGAAAAAAAAATAGCAAACCAAAGTACTAAATGCCTGAACAACACAAATATTTTAGCATTAAAGTGCAAGCATTTCCAGTCAGATTCTGCCTTAAGTTATTTACATGATACTGCATTGATGTCAGCTGAGTTCTTGGAGGACAGAATTTGGGCCCTTCTGTTGCTTTGTTTGGTCAGTAAGATGGAGTGCTATTTTCTTAGCAAAATGCCTGCCTTAAAGCTGTACAGCTGTGATCTGCAAGAGTAACTTTGGTATTTCCTTCTTTACTTTTAGGAGGGGAGCCCCACAAAAGAATCCTGAAAACCTGTGCCTAAAAACAAAGTAGACATAGATGAGTGTCACTCTGCTTGTAAAATGGGAATTGAAGATCACACATGCATTATTTAACAGAAATAAATTCTTAAAAAATGTGGTGAAAATTTAACTTCCACAAAAATATATTTCCTACTTGGGTGCCTCATATTTCAAAATGAGATGTTGATATATAAACAATTTACTTGAGGGCAAATAAGGAAGATCATGCTTGTGGTCTGTAATAACTGCACATACACTTATTCTTCGCCTGGATTTAGGAGAAGCTAAACTGTAGTGGCTTAGCCCTTAATGAACGAGGGGTGAAGTACTGTGGTTTAGCTTCCACTTGCTAGAATGGGTTAGAAGGTGTGCTTTGGCAGTTACTGTACACCTGCTTGTGCGGAGTAAAGCCCCTTTTTATTTCACAGTAAATTACTCATATGCCCATACCACTAGCTCCCCAAATCCATAGGTAAGCAACTAAGTAATTATCCTGAAGCTCCTGTGGAACACCTGCAGATGCCATTCATTTCAAGCCCAATTTTGGGTACTCGTATCCTCACAAAAAGCAATCAATTATTTCATGGACATTGACTTTGGTTTAGGAGCCAACTATAAGTTTGAAGATGTTGGTCTTAGTTTCCAGAACACACAGTAAATCATTGCTCCAAAGCAGTATGTCCATTCTTTTTATAGACCATTCATCCTGATACTAAGAAATCCAAAATAGGCCATTTCTATGTTTAAACATCTGCAGGAAACAAATTTGTGTAAGAGTTATGAAATAATTCAACTCTTACATCCATCTTGTAATTAATATGAAAGGTTTATTTGCTGCAGCATTTTCATTTGGACTGGAAATTCCATTGTTTCTGCATATGGCTGCTAAGCAACAGTCAAGAGATTTACTATGAAGAAAATACAACAAAAGCTTTTTCTGTTACTTATAAAAATAGAATTACTTTTCCTTTTAAAAGAAAGTTGCATAATCTGCCTTGGTATAAAAGAAGTCCAACCAGAGAGCTTCTCCATTAAAAAGAACAAAATAAGTTGGAGCTTAACCTTAACAGTTTTCCAGGAGCAACTATAGAACTGCAGTATACTCAGAATTGGAGGACAAAATAATTCACGGATATTGTGGTTTGATGTGGCAGTCCCTGGTGTATCTGAGTTATCAGAAGAGCAGTACGCATGTCTGCATGAAACACTGATTGTGCAGTAGCAGAAAAATACTGCACAGCTGCATGTCACTGCACGGACACTGCTAATATGCTACTGCGCAGTAGTGTCACCTAACAGAAGTTTGCTGGCACTACTGCATGGTTACTCCAGTTACGCCATGTTCAGTTTAGTACTTGCTAATACAAGCACTAAAAATACGCACAGTAATGACTGCGTAGTAGTATCTGGTATAGACATGCCTATTGTGAATAGAGCTGGTTAGATTTCTTTTCCTGCAGGAAGTTTTGTCTTCTTTAGGAAAAATTGAAACATGAACATTTTTTCACTTGGAAAGGCCAGTGTGGGGTCTCATGGGAGTCAGTTCAAGCAACTCTTGCTGCCGTTCTCATCTATATGCTGGCAACTTGGCTTTTCTACATCTGTCGTAATGGACTTAGGTCTCTCATGTCACACTGTATATTGTATTTTAGCATGGGAAATGTAGTCTGGTTACAGACTCTGGCTCAACAGGTGAATACAAATATGAGGTATCTGAACTACAGGTCCCGCAGGACAATGTGGCAGCATTTCCATGTCAAACTGTTCTTTGGAAACAAATATATTTAATGGAAACAATTGTCATGTTGAAAGCCCAGGGTTTTCCACTGAAAACCAGGTCTGACAGAAACATTTTGACAAGACCTATTTGTGAAGCCTTTGTTTAATTTGAGTAATAAAGTGATAAACTTGAACTTGTCTATTATCCAATAAAATATTCATTTTTCTTCTCTTTATATAATTTTTATTTGGCTTTACATTTCAATAAAACTTATAATAAACAGGCCCTATTGCTAATGATAGCACTACCCTAAAAATATATATGTTTGCTGTTTGCAAGATAAACTGTACAGTTATCAGGGTATTCAACTATATCATTATATCAAAGGGTCAGCTGAAGGTATTTTGGTTATAACCCCAGTTTTTTAATAACAAGAACAACAATTATAACAATAACAACAATAATATAGCCCTAATATTATAGGGCTAATAATTTAACCATAGACATTCAGTCAAGCTTGACAGTGACCAGAAAAGGTATACATTTAACATAGTAAAGCACTTCAGTATATGTTTATTTATTTTACATAATTTTTCTGTCAAAGATGAAAACTAACTCACTGAAATCTTGACAAGAGGGACTTCTTGATTACCCTTGAGTTTTGAAATAAGTTTTCTCAGTATCAGGGCTGAACCCTCATCTCCCTACTGTATTCCAATCCCATCCCAATAATTCAGGACAATCAGAATAATTGTCATCCCATGAAACAGAGAAACAAATCCCAAAAGGAGTAGCCCTCCAGTAAACCATTCAGAGAGTTACTGTCAAAGGGAAATTACCATAGAGAGTAGATAAATCAATATTAATCAAGTTGGCAGATCTAAAATAGAGCAGTTACCCTCAAGACCTATTTCGTGTTCATTATACAGTAGGTCAAAGGCCAACTCAGATTGACTGCATTTGGAAAGTTCTGAGATAAAGTATTCATAAAAGTTCCAGGTATGAAATATTTCCTACTTATTAATTGCTAGAGCTTGTTGTCACCTTCTCCAAGGGCATGATTACTAACTGCAATTTGTAGCATAATGAGTGCAAGCAGGTGGGTAGCTCCTCCCCATTTCAGTGCATCAACTATTCTTGTCACCAGGAAAACTAAGGATGACATCTGCCAGTTATCTTTAGAAACACAAGTTGTAAGGAAGCTAAATGTGGGGGAGGCCATGTGTCATTCTGATTTGAAAAGCCATTTGGGAAATAAGTCTACAGTACCAAATGTTAGTGCCTAAAATTAGACATCTAAAATCCATATGCAGGCACCTAAATAAAAGATCTTTTTGGAGATGCTGAGTTTTTGTAGATCCCAGCACAGTAAATGGTAGGGTGATCATACATCCTGGGAAAACTGGATGTATGAAAACTGGCTGTACATCCCTGTCCCCGTTTCCATAGTCTAGTCCCAGCCAGTTGGTCAAAAGTCCCAGAGCAGAGTTTGGTGGGGAAGAGAACCAGCATGGTGCGCTAGGTAAGCGGATGGGCATGCACCATTGCTGCTGGGTGAGAGCAAGGTGGGCGGACTGGAACAAGCACCACCCCGCTCTAGTCTGCCTACCTTGCTCCCACCCAGCACCAGCAGTGCCTGCCTGCCTGCCTACTTGGCACACCATGATGCTCTGTTCCTGTCAGACTCTGCTCTAGGACTTTTGACCAACTGGCTGGGATTGGACTACAAAAGCTGGGTCTATCCTGGTTTGCCCAGTATGTATGCTCACCCTAGTCTATGGGCTCCTGGCAATACATTAGCTGCACATAAATATTCACACTTAAGCAGAAAGTGATTAATTTGAGCTTTTCTGCAGTTCTGCAGTGGAAGTGAATGCTCCTGGCATTTTGACAGAAATCTGCAAGTACCTTTTGGCACCAGAATACAGATGTCTTCCAAAATTGCATTTTATAGCTGTGAATATCGGCTTCTGCAAGGGGGAAATAAGCAAGGCCTAAAGAAATAAAACCCACCAAACCTGCTTCAGGGACTTTGAGGTAGTCAATGCCCAATGCTAAGTCCTACGATGCACTGTCTGTCATGTCAGTTTTCTACATGAATCCAGCTGGTCATCTGCTCTGCTGAAATTAAAACAGTATTGTGTACTGTAAGTTAATATGCTATAATAACCAATGCGTATAGTTGGTTGATCAGCAGTTTATCATTCTATCTCATGACTTCAGTATCACTGAATGAATATGGAATGGCATTTAATACTTAGGGCTTTGGTTATTCCTGATGGGATAGGCAGTGATAAAGCAAGTGACTGGGCAAGCTGTGATGTTTGGCATACAACTTGTGTTCCACTTTATTATTATTATTATTACTTCCTTCTATGGTCCAATTATTATAGGTTGTGCTAAAGGCTAAGGAAAGATTGTGTTTAGATTTCTAGATTGTAGGTAATGTGACAAATAATTTCCTTTGAAAATTACTTTCCTCTGGAAATCAAGTCAAGACCAATATTTCAAGTTCGTGCCTAGTCCATGGAAGCCATGAATATATGCATTTTTTTCCAAAGCTATAAAATGTGATGTGACACTATTCCAACACCCTTACTGTCGTATTTCTTGCATTGTTAAAAAACTTAGCTCACTGAGGCCTTGTCTAGATTAGAAAATTCTGCCACCAGGCTTGGTATTCACCTGCAGCAGACATCACTGCTTAGCTGCTGGAGGACATACAAACATCCTGGTTTTGTTGGCCCTCTTTCCTGGTTGCTCCTGAAATTCAGTATAATTGAATCCTTCAGTGTGAACCATTACATTCTAATGTGCCTGCACCCCCTAAAAATAGGAATGAGCAGCTGAGCAGTGAGCAGCTGCAGAGGAAGAGTGAGTGGAGGCTAAACAGTGGGCTCTGCAGAGAATGGGTTGGAGTTTTTGGCTTTTGGAGGTTGTCACGGACTGTCTGTTAACACTCCCTTGTTATGAAGGTGGTTATCTTCAGGGACTAGGGAAGTCATCAGTGAGTCTGTAGATGTTGGAGGAGGCCAGCCTGAGATCTGCATGTTCAACTTCATACCCGGCAAATTGCTCTGAGATGGTAGGGATGACAACAAACTGGTAGAAAAGAAGTTTGTTTGCGTCCTGATGTCATAATCGTTGAAGATTATGATTTCAGAGACATCCAAAGGCAGCACTGGCAGATTTTATCATAGACTACTTGAACACCATTGAGCACAAGTACCAGGTGCAGGAGACTTAGCATATATGTTGTGCACCTGAGATGTCCTGCAGGTATGGGATGGCCAGCAATGGCTGTCAAACTTTCACATGTGTAAGACTGCTTTTCCTTATCTCTGTCAGACTTGCCTCTATGCTTCAGTAGTCTGATATAAGAATAAGAAAAGCTCTATCTGTTGAGAAGTTGGTGGTGCTTGCACTGTGGAATCTGGTATCTCTGGATTGTTACCACCTGGGAAGCAGCTTGGTGATGGGAAAGCCACGATTGGGTTTGTTGTCAAGGCATTCGGAAATACTGAGCATGTCCTCCTGTGGTAGTTTGTGACTCAAGGCAATGATATGACATAATGTAGGCATTACATTATGTGAGATTATGTGGTTTCTGAACTGTGGCTGGACTATAGATGGGATTCATAACTATATTTTGACCTTCAACCTCCAAATACATCAGGAGAAGGGGTAGTTTTTCATGGTGATACAAGTGTAAACGGATCATAGATATACTTTATGGACATTGATGTTAGCTGGTTGTGGATGATCTCATGGCCGCATATTCAAGTATAGCTGCTTCTTCAACAAGCTGTGTGTGTGAACATTTTTATTTGATGTAGACGCACTTATAGGGGACCCACACTATACTTTCAGGCTGTGGTTCTTGAAGCCATATACTAGCCAGCTTGATAGCACCAAATCATCATTTAACTGTAGACTAAGCAGGTGTAGCAAGGTCATGTAGAGAGCCCTTGGACATCTGTAAGCGGGGTGGAGATGTTTAATGAGCAGGCTGGATGTGACTGAAGTAAGTACACTTGTAGTTGTTATGTTCTGTTGTATCCTGCACACCCTGTCTGAGGCCAAAAGGGAGGTGGCAGCCTCAAGATGACATGTGGAAGTGGAGTCATCACCTCTGTCTGCTGCCAGAAAAGGAAAGAAAACACACAACCACTGTGTGTCCAACCCCAAGAACAAAAGCACCCAACAGAAAAATAGACATTGTAATGGTGACAGAGTGCAGGGTGTCCTGAGCTTAGGCTCCACAAAGCTAGTGTACTAGCTCAGACTTGCCCTTCCCATTCAGTGGGATGCCAGGTGGGAGGTGGGGGTTCAGGGTGCTTTATATGATATAGTCTCGAAGGCCTGGAGGGAATGAGACAGTGTATGAAGCCTGGCGGTTGATGAGCTTCTGTTGCTTAAAAAGCTGCTTCAGGGCCACCCACACCTGCTTGTTGGTTTTCTATTCCATCTGGTGTTGCTTCCAGAGTATAATCTCCTTCCCTTCATCAACATCTGCCTGCATAGAGGATCCTGTCTGTGAACATGCCCTCTTTTGTTTTCCTCTTCCACCTCTGCATCATGTTAAGCTAGGCAGCTATTGATGGGGGCCTACTTAAGGATGCCATGGCCAATTTTGTTGATCGTTAATAGAGGGAGTATACCAAGTATACAGCAGTGGCAGTTGTACCAGACTCTCTTCATTGTGCCCGTGGTTTACAAGCTATAAAACAGTTGCTTCTGCTACATGTGATGGGAAAGGGTAGGGTGTTTTATTTTATTTTTTTTAAACAAGAGAGCATTTTTCTCCTTTCTTTGTCTCTGCCTTTGTGAGTACTGGTGATTAATAAAGCAAAATGTAAAGCCCTGCTTTCCCAAGTAAACCTATGACTGTGGGTGGGGGGAGTGCAGAATTCAAGCAGGGAGGGGAAGAACAGACACGCTCTGAGTGGGAGGAAGGCAGCAAAGCATTATAGTGATTGGAAAGACATAGTTAGCTGTGTTAGTCTGAAGTCAAGTGAAAGTTAAGGTAGATATGCACCTTGTGGACTAACCAAAGTAGAGATATATAGCACAAGTTTTGTGAGCTGATGCTCTCTTCATCAGATGCCATGAAAGAACTACTTTGGCAAATCTACCCTTCCTTCCATTATAGTGATTGCCAGAGTTTGTTTCCCAGTCCCCCTGGCTGGAACTTGCACCTGTCTTTGAGTGTCCAGGTTTTTTAGCATGGGCTTGCTGTTGAAGCGGGGTCCCCATCCTTCACTCTTTATCCTTATTGGAGAAGTTGTCACCCTCCTCACGCCAGACAATCAATGAAGTGGTCCTGTGGCGTCTCATCAGAAGTTCCCATTGTTAAGATGGCAGATTGGGTGGGGCTCCTATCTAGGGTTAAGTACTGCTCCTCAAAGAAGAGGCATATCATGGGAAGCCTCAATCATTTGTTGCAGAGAAATGCCAAGTGGTATGCCTGTTCACGGTCTTTTGCTGGTTCATGGATTTTTCACGTTCTTTTCATTTCCGAAGCCAGCATCCCTCTGGGATCATACACATACCCGTTTTTCCTATTGACATGAGATTCAGATTGGATAATCTTCTCACCTTTAAATGCTGAGGAGATCCAAAAACTCTTTTCTGCCCTGGGCAGGAGCAGAAGCCTATTATTGAAGACTTTTATTGACTAGTAGGCCAAATGCTGACCATCTCTTATACCTCTGGCAGCTCTTTTAAATATGTGCTGGCAGGGCTTTTGAAATGGAGGGCTGCTTTAAAGGGTGACAGTGACTAACTTATAGTTGGTTTGAATTTTGGCCAGCGGAGTTCAAGCTGATGTCAAGAGTGTTGGACTTGCTGCTGGAGGATTGCTGTAGCCACTCAGCTGCCTGAGACTGCTCTCGCTGAGAGAGAGGCAGTGGAATGCTACTGGCATAAGCGAGGGCTCTGCTGCCGTATAGGAACTTTATATGACGACGCAGTTAAGCTTTTGCTGCCACAGCTAGAGTTCTGGTTGTCATATAGACAAAACCTTAGACTGATTTCTTTCTTACTCATTCAGTGTTGAGTCTAAAGACTGATTGTACTGGCTGCTATTTGATACCTTGGTGAAGCACATAGTTTCTCTAGATACCAGGTTCTTTTGCTGCATCAAGGGCATAGTTGAAACATTTAGACATCATGAATACTTTAGTTTTCCACTAATTTTCCTGCCTTCTGGATACAGGTATGTCATTGTTCATGCATTTGGTCACATATCCAAAAAAAGGCTTCCTGTCTAAACCATAGGTTAGCATTATTTCCTTTTGCCTCACTGCATATTTAGAGGGTAAAGGGCAGATTCTTCTAGAGGAAAAATGGGAAGCAAGTGCCCAGATCTTATCGACTTCCAGTGGCTCTTCTGTGGCTGACTGCCTTTGTCCCTTTACAGATCTTCACCTTGGAACGAAGCCTCTTTATTTTTCTTTCCTTCTCTTTCTACTTTTAGTTTGCTACCATTTTTTTTTGTGAGACCTTGGGGAAGTTTTTAATATCTGTGTTTTAGATTCCTCATCTGCAAAAATGTGCCTAGTGAAAACTGATTCACTGTAGCATTTTGAATACTATCGAAATAGCATCAGATTTTTTCACTCATATTCATAGTGAGTGAAAACTTACTTTTGAGCAGTTCTGCTTATTATTCTGTTGGAGTAAGGATAGCTATATCTACCTCATAACATTTGTGAAGAAATTTAAAGTCTTCAGAAAACCATAAAATGTTGTAAAGTATATAATTAATTACCCGAAGTCATAGTTTTACTAATGTGCTAACTTGGTTGTTGTAAGAAGAAAAGCAATTATGTTGCCCTTGGAAATTAGTATTTTTAAATTTGGGAACTGCATCAATTTTGATAGCACATTTTGGCTGAGACCATAGTGCTGAGTTGTTGAATTATAAAGATTCACTGGAAAACTACTTCACACCTTAAGATGTAACTTCTTAACATTTTCTCCAGGAAAAATCCTGGAGAAAATTGTCAAGAAATCCATCAACACCAGTGTAGCAGGGCACTAAGCTGCCTGCTACTCTAGGAGTAGTGATAAGAACCCAGGTGCAGGTTGCCAGATCAACTAGGCAATGAGGGGGCTAGTGGCCCACACCTGCCAGAGGTCAGCTGACTGGAAGGGGTGGGGCCTGACCCATATATAAACACCAGGGCTGGCAGCCAAGGGGGAAGGAGCTCTGCCTGAGTGAGCAAAGGGGAGAGGCCTGATGACATGAGCAGCTCCTGATACTGGTGAGAGATGGAGCAACCCTGGGGTGGCTTGAATGATATTTTAGCCAGGCCGCTTGAATTTATGTTATAGCCCAGGGGCTTGTCTTTTGTGTGCTGTTTAATGACCGGTGGCTTGGGTGAGGCTATTAGGGGATGGAGAAGGCCTCATAGAGGACCCACGGCGGCGTGGAGACCCCAGCCCCAGAGAGGGGGCAGCAAGAAGCCCCAGAGAGGGGGCAGCGATTGATGAGCACCAGGGAGGGTGCAGAGCAAGACAGGGCTGCAGAGAGCCTGAGCACCCATGAGGTGCAGAGCGAGACAGGGCTGTGGGGAGCCCAGGTGCCAGTGAGGCACAGAGAGAGACAGGGGCTGTGGAGAGCCTAGGGAGGACAAGGGGGTCGAAGGGTAATGAGGTCCAATGCTGGAGAAGGCTAGAGCCTCAGAGTCAAACCCTGTTTGGTGGGTTTTGGACGGAGAGGCCTAGCTACAGAAAAACAGGGATCAGGCCCGGGTGGGCAAAAGACCCCAACATATAAAATACAATAGACAGTCTCCCACTCGCAAGAACAAGAACAATGATTTCCATCAAGACGTGGCAGGAGAGTAGAGGACAGGACATAAGAGTTCCAAAGCAGAGTCCAAGGGCGCCCCACATAAGGCACAAATTAACAGGGAAGATGGCGCTGGGGAGGGTGAACTGATACAACCACACTAGTGGAAGGTAAGCTTTTGAAGGCCAGCCAACACGACTTTGTGACTGGCAGGACTTGCCTGGCTAACCTCAACTCCTTCTATGACCAGGTGACATGAGCCCTAGACAATGGAGATGATGTGGATGTCCTATATCTGGATTTCAAGAAAGCCTTTGACCAAGTTCCCTATGATGTCCTTGTGGCTAAGAGGGGGAAATGTGGCTGTCGCAGAGCACTGAGGTGCCCTGCTCCTAAAGAGGGGAAAACTTCGAGGGAAAGGGCCCTAGCAGTGAATAAGGAGCGCAGCTGTTGGTTGCCAGGGCAACTGGAGGGAGCAAGAGATCGCACCTGCCGGCGGTCAGCTGATTGAAAGGGGCAGGGCCTGTCTCCCTTATAAACCCTAGGGGCTGAGGCCAGAGGCAGTTTTCTGCCAGCAGCCCAGGAGGAAGGAGCACTCTGCCATGGGAGAGAGGAGAACTATGATGCAGGAGCTGCATCTAACACTGGTGTGAGATGAAGAATCCATGGTAGGCTTGAATGTTATTATGGCCAAGCAGCTTCTGTTTAAGTTATAGCCAAAGGGCTTGCGTTTTGTTTACTGTTTATCAACAGTGGTTTGGGTGAGGCTATTAGGGGTTGGAGGAGGCCTCAGGGGACTCTCAGTAGTGTGGGGACCCCAGCGCCAGTGAGGGCACAGCATTCGGGGTGCATAGACCCCAGCCCTAGAGAGGGGCAGCTGAGAAGCCCCAGAGAGGGGGCATTGCTGAGAAGCCCCAGTGCGGGTGCGGTGAGCCCCGGAGAAGGGGGCAGCATTGCGGTGAGCCCCGGAGAAGGGGGCAGTGCTTGAGGAACCCCAGAGAAGGGGGCAACACTGGAGAAGGCCCCAGAGGAGGGCGACATTACTGAGAAGGCCCCGAGATGGGGTGGCATTACTGAGGAACCCCAGAGAAGGGGGCAGCTTTACTGAGAAGGCCCAGAGAGAGGGCAGCGTTACTGAGGAGCCCCGGAGAGAGGGCGTGGAGAGAGACAGGGCCGCAGAGAGCCCAAACACCAGAGAGAGGGTGTAGACCTGGACAGAACAATGTCTATTCCAGCTGTGAGGCTTGGGGCATGGTAAAGGGGTGGTAGGATCCATGCATAGCCCATAAGGCTAGGGTGCCCCGAAGCACCCATTTGCAGGACAAGACCCACGAGGGGTCCGGGAGTCCACAGGGCCAGAGGTTACAGCGAACCACATCCAAGAAGACATAAGGCAGCCTCCCTAATATACTGGAACATCAAAGACATGGCGGGTAAGAATCTGAGGGTGCCCTTGGGCCAACTTGGCACGGGAAAGGGGCCTTGAGGAGATCACGGCCCTCCTGCAGGACCCCGCCGTGACAGTGGCCTTGTTCATCATACAGTTCGATGGCTAGGTAACTGACTATGGGATCAGATCCAAAGAGTACTAGTTGATGGGAGCAAATAAACGTGGTACAGGGTGACCAGTGGAGTCCCTCAGGGCTTGATACTTAGGCGGGTACTCTTTAACGTCATTATTGACACTCTGGAGTCGGGAGTCAGATGTGAATTGGCAAACTTCATGGATGACAACAAATTATGGGGGAGGGTGGTCACACTGCAGGACAGGCTGGGGATACAGGCCAACTTGGGCATGCTCTTAGGGTGGGCTGACCAAAACTGGATGGCCTTCAATGTTGAGAAGTGTAAGGTGCTGCATCTTGGTAGGAAGAACCCTCAAGACATTTACAAGCTCGGCAGCGCTACGCTTACTAGCACCATGACCAAAAGATACTTGGGAGTCCTGATTGACTGAATGAATATGAGTCACCAATGTGATGCTGTGGCTGGCAAAGCAAACCAAATTCTGGCATGCATCTACCGATCCATCTCAAGCAAAACCAGGGATGCCATCCTCCTGCTTTGTTTGGCCTTGGTGAGGCCACAGCTGGAGTATTGCATCCAGTTTTGGGCCCCCCACTTCAGGAGGGATGTGGGAAAGCTTGAGAGAGTCCAGAGGAGAGCCACTCATATGATTCAAGGCCTGGAGGGCTGGATGTATGAGGAGAGGCTGAGGGACTTTGGACTCTTCAGGTTGGAAAAGAGAAGGCTCAGGGGGGACTTGGTAGCAGCCTACAATTATATAAGAGGGGTACATCAGGACCTGGGAGAATAGCTGTTCTTCAGAGCTCCCAAAGAGATAACAAGGTCTACCAGCCATAAACTCCAGGAAGGCCGATTTAGACTAGACATAAGAGAATTTTTTTTTATGGTGCGAGTGTCCAGGGTCTGGAACAGACTCTCCCCAGAGGTGGTGCAAGCACCTACTCTGGACTCTTTTGAAAAAAAGCTGAATATTTTTCTTGCTGGGCTCACTTGATCTCAGATGACTTCCTGCCTATGGCAGCGGGGCTGGGCTCGATGATCTCATGATGGTGTCAGCCCCTAATGTCTATGAATCTTGCTGGAATCATCTATCAACCCTGACAAATCAAATATAAAAGTGGGGAGTTTTCATAGCTACGTAAAAGTAATTAAAAAATTAAAAATGCTTGAAAATAAATTGAAAGATGGAGGTGGTGCTGTTTTAATTACTAAACACTGATTAAAAGGACTTTTTATTGCATGGCAGAGAGAAGTCATGGGAAGAATTTGGTTCTTCAAGAGCTCCAAATCAATAATCAGGTTTTGTTTGGCACTATTCAGAAGCTACAGGCCATGGTAACAAAGAAAGCTTTCACTATGACTTACTGTTGAGGCCCACTGAAGCAAGAATGGGCCTGGAAGAAGAGTTTAGGTATAACCTCAGAAGGCAAGTTATACATTTTATGTTCCTGTTTATTTTGCACTGGAAGGCACCGCAGAGTTTGAGAGAGAGGGAGTAAAGCATGCTACACATTTCCTAAGCAAACAACTCATCACTAATATTTTCTCGTCTGCCTTCACCTGAAAGGAATTCTAGCATTGATAAATTTAAAACCAACAACAAAATCCTAAATGCAAATAACAGGTGAGATGACATTTCTAGATTCCATGCTAATGTACAGGCTTTAAAAAGAGATTTCTATTAGAATCTCTATTTATAACTGAGTGACCTTAAAATGTTAGGAATTAGTAAACCATTAAGTAGTCAAATTAAATGAGTTTCTTGAAGACAAACTGTTTCTAGAATTATACTTGATTTGCCTGGCTATTGTCCATGAATGTTGGGTACTGCAGCTGGTTTTCTCTCTTACTATGATCAGGATTCATTTAAAGATGAACAGTAGTTACTCTCTGAGGTTACTGAAATCTTGCCTTTGGTTTCAGTCCAAATGGACAGTTTGGTGCTTAGGACAAAATTGTTTGGAGTGAATTCATAAGAAGTATATTCACAGTATTTGTCATAAGGAAAAGCACAAAAACTATGTTCATTACTAACATTTTTTGTTTTTCTGTTGCCCTGTTTATTACATATTCTGACATGTCAAAATATCAAAAAAAGACTATAAAATATTCACAATGCTAAGGAAGAAATACATATTTAAGTTTTTCTTCAGGAAGAGTTTTGTTTTCCTGCTTGAGTTTCATTAAAAAGACAATGTGCCCTATACAGATAAAAGGTCTGTTTATGCTGGAAAGCAGTTGGCCAAGTTTTGCTATCTGTTGTACTGCTGTAAGTACAGAGTAACTTCATTGACTACATTTGAATTAGTCTGGGTGCATCTACATGTTCATTAATGTGCAGTAATTACTGTGCATTTAATTTAGTACTTGCTTAATTAAGTACTAACTAAATGTGCAGTAATGAGAGTTACTGTGTAGTAGCACTGGCGAATGCCTTTTTAGTGACGCTACTGTGCAGTAGCCTAATAATACTGCACAGTAGCATATTAGCACTGTCTGTGCTGTGATGTGCTACTGCACAATGTTATTAGGCTACTGCATATTAAGCATCTCATGTAGGCACACCCTCTGAGTTTAGCATGGCATAGCTAGAACTGGGGGAAAAGAGGTAGAAACTGCTCACAAACCCATTAGGAAATTCTGAATTATGATATCCTCTGATGATACTCCTACTCTTTTTTGTTTATCTAATTTTTGTGAAATGCTCTTGTTGACAGGATTTTGTTTGCATAAGTATATAGGAAAGAAAATATATTTGTGTGAAGTAATATATGTATGAGAATGAATATGCTAGGGCCTTCAGTGCAGGACTTGAAACCAGAGCTTTCATGATGAAAAATGTAGACCTCCATTATTTGGACTACTAGAGGCCAGGATATTTTTTTTATTGGGTCAACTGTATGGTTAGTATGAAGTTAGACAAGCTGGGCTACAAGAGTGACTCTGTTAGCTGACAAAAGCATTAGATTGTAAACTCTCTTCGGAGTATTTTGCGGGGGAAGATTAGGCAGATGCTCTGCTATTGTGTTACATGAATCTGGGAACAAAACCATGCAGTAGCTTCGGAGGGGTTCTTTCAGCCATCCTATATATGTTGGTTTTGTGTCTGCAGATTTAGGGCAGTGAGAGATCCTGTGATTTTTTTTTTTCCCCCCAATATGTAAGAGGGTCATCATTGGCATGCTCTCTAGAAAGAAAGGAGGAAAAGGTAAAAGCATTATAAGAGGAGGGATATTCGAACAGCAGAATGGAAATATTTTGACTGTGTTCCAGCTCTAGAACATGGAGAATCATCCCTTCAGTGAAGCCATATATTAATACAGGAGAATCAGCATCAGGGGATAATTGCCATATTGAAGCATCACTACATGTGGTACAAGTGACCCATGCTGTCTGTGGTTCTACAGCTTTATGGTCACTCACCGGCACAGTGTCAAAGAGCTTCTGAGAGCAAAAAAGGCCACTAGGATAAATATTCTCATTGAGATAAATAAGGGGCCACCAGATTTCAGCAGCAGCTGGAGAAGGAGGGTTGCAGAAAGGATTGTAAGTCACAGCAATTAGCTGGTGTGAATGTAACAGGAGAAAACTGTCATGTCTGCTGCTCATCTATAAATGGAAACAGTATCTTCCTTTCTCCCCAAGTCAGGAAGGAAACTAGCATGTTTAAATCTGAGATTCATGGCCATAGTCAAACAAAAATATCTTTCTGTGCAAAAGGTTAAAGGAAGACATTTTAAAATATCTTATAATTGATTTGATGGGTTTCTGTTCCCTATACTTCAACCTTTCCTTAGAAGATTCAGTGTCCCAGTGAGTTCTTTAAAGTTGTTTATAAAAATTAGAGCATCCAATCCAATCAGGAAACAGAAATCCCAATTTGACTTGTCACACAGCTTGAAAAGTGAATGCCAAATATTCCAATTAACCCTCAGAATGAATAAGTCATACCCATTTACTGGTCTCAAATTTGCTTTTAAATACCAGGCACTAAACAATTATGAGGCGGGAACATACTCATGAAAATACGAACTTGTTTCAATTCATAAGTTGTCTGAAAACAAGGGCCAACTTTTATTTTGCATTATTAGGCATTATGTAAATTTTTCAAAAGCATCTAACTGGCTTTCCTCACATGCAAAGATAGGAGCTTAAGCCACTTGAGCATTTTTTTCAAATTGTATATTTAGTTTCGTCAAAAAACACATATTAACAGGGGCAGCTCTAGTGGATGTGTGGTGGGATGGTCATACTTCTCTTCAGTTCCTCCAGGGTCCAAACCTGTTGAAGCCAGGCTGCCTGCTCCTACTTCCCAGTTTTTGAAAACCATGCATAAGCCAGGCAAGCAGTCTGTAATACCTCCATGTCTTGCTGGCCCCAAAAGCCAAGGGTCTAGTCCTGAACACACTCCTTTTTCAAAGTCCTAGATTCACTGTTACATACTAATGAAACTAAATTCAGATGCTGATGGCATTCAGTCAGTGTAGGTTCTCCCTCCTACCCTCTGCCCACCTGGATGGAGACCAAGTTCAAGAGTGTCCATGTAAGTGGGTTACATTTATTTAACTACATCAATTTCTAGATTGGTTAAAGTGAAAATATTCAGTACAAAATGCATTTGTAGACAAGGCCTTAGAGGAAGTGCAAAGTAAGTTGAACATGTGTTTTGTCATGGCTCCGGATTCCATGGCTATTGGTTAAGATGTTGTTGTTGTTTATATTATTATTTGTAATTTCTACTTGTCTTCAGGTTATAATCCCCACAATGTTTTCTTAATATCTGTTGTTTTACCTCTAAATTTTAAGGATTTATTCCGTTGTATATAATTGGTAACGCCGAGCTCTTAATGTATGCTGATTTTGTTACTGAAACAGTATCTGGTGCAGTGCTGTTTGCGTATTCATCTATCCTCCAGGTTTTCTTTAATTAACTGCTAGTTAGAAGAAAGAGCAGAAAATCCATTTCTTTCAGTTTCAAGAATATTTTGAATTAAAAAAAACACTGGTTCTCCCAGTACATTTAATCTCTCATGCATCCCTCTTATGGCCTGTCCTGCTCCCATGTATTGAATGTGTAGGGAAGTATATAAAATAATGCAGGGGGAGGTGTCTTGGACATAAAATCTGTGATTGTACAGAACCAGTGATCACAAAAGTTTGTTTAAGGGGATGCAAGGAATTATAGCTCTAGTGCTGGCCTGTGTCATGCCTGAATGGTAGTAGATGATATAGTCCTTTGACATAAGCTTTGTGTATGTGTGTAGTGAATGAGTTTCATCCCAGCTAAGCAACCAGGTCCAACATGTGGACACCAAAGACCTCATTTTCTAATGCTGTTATGTTGTATAATCACCAGAACCCACCAGAACTAATAATGGGGTAACTTTATATATAACGCAAGACCATGCAGTAAATGTTAACCATGTAGCTGTGAAATTAACTTGTGACCTTTCCCATCTTAATCAGGAAATTGACTTGAGAAGTTATTCCTCAACCCAGGATATATGGTTAAAGTTGAACATTGCTAATAGGAAGTCTAGTAACAGGAAATGTGTGAATGCTAATCCACAAAAACATAAACAAACCTTTGGCTTGCATAGTTTTATTGGAATTTTCCTCTTGACTCCATTTCCTTCAGTAAGTCAGTAAAAAGTACAAGCAGCTTGTTAAAGTCTCTGGAAAGTTTAAGACTTTGTGGCACTTTAACATTGGGTATATTAGATTTCTATAATGTCCTCACAGTTGCTTTAAAAGGCCTGGATGACTTTTCTAAGAAATGGGAAGGTCATTTGTCGGCAGGTTCTTGCAATTCCCCTTCACAGCAGCTCTCATTGAAAGTGGGGTGTCCCTTTGAGAATATTTACAAGGGGTAGCTTCTTCCTAAAGATTAGGTTTGGTGCCTGCTTCAGGTTAGTTTGCTGTGCAATGAATTAACTGGAAGGTTCTCCAGCACCCTTATTTAAACTTGATCCTATAATCCAGGAAGAAAACAGATTTACAAAGAACTGATATTTTGGTAGCATCATTTTGGAACGTTTAGAAAAAAAATTCAAGAGAAAGTCAGTTGAAATGGGCATATTTCCTGTATAAATAAAAAAAATCTATAAATATTTCAAAAATATGTATCCTCAGTATCTCCATTAAAATGACCTTTAATTTCAAAAGGGTATGTATGCCCATTTACAAAGGTCAGATTGTAAAGTCTGGAATTAAGTACTTACTCCTGGGAGGAGTCCCATTGATGTCAATGGCCTCTATGTCACAGTCCATTTTTTACCTTAGCTTTGCTCAGAGCAAGACCTCAGAGAGGCAGTTCAAAGTCCCAGGTTTAAGAGAGTGTCCCATAGAATGGACAAGAACAGGGATTATACAAAATGACTTTACACTATTACCATCTCAAATTATCTCATCTCCTTAGAAACAATTACTCATTGATTAAATTGAATAAAAAACAGAGATACTAAAATTTGGGATAAGTAAGTACAGAAAATGGGCACCAGAATATTTCCTTAGTTCCACCACCATTGTGCATGCATATACAAAATTAGGCCAGAAATATCAGGTACAATAGGCTAAATCAGGAGACAGTGGTTTTAAGGGTTTTTTTCAACACAGCTTCATTGCACTACTTTAGAGATGATCTTGTTCCCAAGGGAACTATTTAAACAAAGTTATCAAACATGTAATGATGTTAGTTTCAATAAAACAATTATTGCATGTAAAGTGAATATCAGACAATGATCTAAAACATATTTAATGACTGACAACAAGGTAATAAAATGTGTGTGTCAGGTTAGTTAATCCTTGCTAACTACATTGTGGATAAGTACAATTTATCTTGAAACAGGATCTCTTCTAGAGCTTGTAAAAGCTTCTGTCTGGGAACCATAAAACTCTAATCCCTTTTGGGTATTCAAGTACCTTACTCTGAGTTTCCAGTATCTTCCTGTAGAGATCTAATTGCAGGCTATATATTGTAATCATTCACATCCCTGTAGTTTAAGAGCTCTTGGCCTATGGTATTCATTAAATATTCATTTAAAACATTTGAATATATATTTTATCAAAAGCTCATTAAGCACATGTTTTGATAAGTGGCAGATGAGAGAGGAAATATGTCAACAATAGGCACCTCTTAAAATATATTTACATCTTATTTACATAAATAGTGTGTAGTTTTTAAAGGTGTGACAGCACTTCTAGTAGAAACTAGGTAGGGCCTGATTCTCTCCACTAAATTGCTTCTGTCTGAAACATACTATGAGCCAATGATTGCAAAACTGGTCTGAGGGCTGGATCCAAAGTGCACTGAATTTAAGTGGAAGGATTTTAAGGACAGGATGGACGGGAACTTGTGCAGTTCTGAGCTGTCATTTTTGTTTTATTTATAAAACTTGAAGATTTCATTTTTTTAAAAATGAGAATTTGGCAATTCCTCCGCCACTTCCAATGAATACAGCTTTTGCATAATGAATTTAAAGCAGGGAAAAATGGTATATTAAATATAATTTCCTCTCATGAAAATAGTGTGGGTTTTTTGTTTTTTTAGCAGAAAAAAATCACCACTACTTCTGTGAATGCTCTTCTCTTGCTTTTGTCTGTGACAATGTCCTTTTCTATTTGTCCATGGAGGTAGTTAACTGTCAGACAGGAAGAAGGTTGGGCAGTAAGAGAGACCCGCTGATTCAGAGAGGCATATTTGTCCATGTACAATAGCCAAACAGCTGAATCTTGTTTTTTTGAGGCCTCTGTCCCACCAAGCTAAGTAGCTCTGTTTCCTTGTGGGTAAGTGCATCTCAGCACTGGAGCTGTTGGATCCGGTCCTCAAACAGTGGCATAAAACATTTTGCTTTTTGTGTAGATATTCAAAATAAAAGCCTTTGTGATGTTTCTTGCTGCACAATATTTTTGTCACAGGTCTGGAAATGATATTATCAGTGAAAGGAGTATAATGACTCAACTTTTACAGCGTGCTCAAGGCTAGAATTTGGTATTCACACTCTTAGTCCCATAAGTATTCAGGGCTGGATCTGAAGCCCATTAAAGTCCAATGAGTTTCTTTCCATTCACTCAGATAGGCTTTGAATCCAGTTCTTAATTTTCAATTTACAGGTTAGAAAAAAAGATATTTGGTCATTTATTTCTGGGCAAGGGAAGGTTATGAAAATAAATGCTGATGAACCGGGGAATTATTTGGCACAATCCTTTTCTTTTCATTACCTTAGTAATGTATGTATCTGAGTAATGCTATTTGTCTAAGGAAAAAGATGATCCATCACACAAAGCTATGTTCTCTTCCATTGGGAATGTAGTCCTGAAACTGCATGGGACAACCCTTATGAAGTTCTCACAATATGCTGTCTTCAAGGAGGGATTTGGAAATTCACCCTGAAGACCAGATCAGGGACCTTGTGACTATACATTCTGGTCTGGTTCTTGAGGAATCCAGTCCTTGTCTTTTGTCCCTTCCTTGAAGGGTATTTGATTATACCCATCAAGAAGAAGCAAAACTCCAACACCCTGAGACCTGGAGAATTCCACCCCTGCTCCAGCCTCTTGTTTGAGCTGAGTTTGTATACCTGTAAAACAACCTTTGCACAACAGAACTGCCTCAGTCAGCAGAAACAGTCCATTGACCCTCTCTCCTGTGCAACAGAAAACCTTACCAAGAAAGAAGAAAAATTCAACACCCTGCTTGCCATCAGACACCTTGGAGGTAAACAGACTACTCCAACTTTTGTTTGAGCCTAATTTGCATAAAATTCACTTTTCCACCCAGGGGAACCTCTAACATCTTCCTATTCTCTTGTGCAATATGAAGTTTCATTTCTACCTAGGAGAAATGTTACAATCTGTGCATTCTCCTTTGCCTGAGGAAGGGCATGTAAGCTTGAAAGCTTGCAAATAAAGGATTTTTTTTTTTGCAGCTATTTAGTTGGTCTAATAAACAATATTGCCTCTATCAAGAGTTCTGCTTCTAGACCAACACGGCTGAAACCTTTATCACTTTATCCCTGGGTACTTGATTAGGCATCAGATGGCACAGTAAGAGAAAGTACCATATGGCCATCTGCTTACTGATATAAGTGAAAGTAAATGGTAGGCTCAAGTCTGACTAGCAAATAGAGGCAATAGATGTGTAAAGTAGTGGGTACTTTTGCTGCAAATAATTGATGATTCTGAATATTATTAGTTTGTGGCTAATTGAATATTATTAGCAATATAGTCTCTCTCCTTTCACTTCTTCCTGGCCAGGTAGCCACATCACAAAATTATCATTACAGTTGGCTCCCTATGGCACCCTGGTTAGCAACCTCCCCAAAGAGACCTAGTACTGAAGAGTCCTAGATTCCTGAACTACCTCCTGGGCTGTAGTGAAAAGGGTCCCTGCTACTCATGCTGTATCTGTAACAGAGGACTTTATTCTTCAAAGCCATCAATTCAGCTCCTTTCATGAGTGCTACTTTTTGTAAAATTGTTTAATTGCTGGAGTTCTTGAATAACTTATAAACATCATGAGTAATGAAATGTAAGCACTGTTTCTACAAAGGTAGTTTGTCATTTTCCTAAGATAGTTCATAATAATTTTTATGTGCTTAAATTAGCAATAGGATCTAGGAGACCTTATCCAGGTTCCAGAACATACCTGCTGAAATCCACATCCAGACTATGATTCAGGGCTGTCTGTATTCTAAATGTACACCTGCTTCCTCAGTGAAGAGTGGCCCATTTCCCTCTCATAACACTTAACAATGATATTCACTCAGAATTAATGGCAGTTAGGGTCCATTAATTTCAAATTGCTGTTATGACCTGTAGACCACACAATGCATTTTTAAAACCAATTCAAATATAAGCAAATACAAAGGATATGATGATTTACAGATTTACATGATTAGACAGGCTGGCTCTGAGAAAGCACAAGCAGTTAGGCTATTGTATTACCTCTTGTCAGATGGGCAGTGCCAGCTTTATAAAGGGACAGTCCTATCAGGGCTGCATGATAGTCAGCAGTTGAGCTGTGTAAAGCTCTTGCAGCAAAACTGAAAGATTCCCCAAGTGAGAGAACTTTCTCTTGGTTTTAGGCAATGTTACATATTCAGAACTCTGAACAGATTTAATTCACATCTGTCATTCAAAGACAAGCTGAGTGGTAAAGAACAAGAAGAAATGGTTTTGATTTGTAGATGAAAATACTCTCAGCTGGGTCATTGTGTGGCAAAGAATGTGAGATTTATAGGCTGGAGGAGAGCAAGCAAGCAAGAACACTAAATCTGTACTCTTGTGAGTAATGTGTTCATACAGGAGGGGAGAGACTGTTGTTCTGCTCCTTGAACTGTTTATGAATTTTATATTACATTGTCATTGAATAAACAACACATTCTACTGGGAGCAGGGATCAGAGCTCAGGAGTCCCTACTCCTAGCTGAGAATCATAACTATTAAGCTACTGTTTTGGTCCTTTTTGCTTGCTCTTCTTCTGGCCCCATGACTTCTGCATTCTTTGCTGCCCAACAGTTTATCATCTACTCCTGGGATAGAGAGTGTTCCCACCAAGACTAGTGGTTAGGGCACTCCTAGAAGATGGGAGGTATGAGTTTGAATCTGGTCAGTCTGAGGACAGTCTTGAACCAGGGTCCCACCTTTCTGGGTGATTACTCTAACTGATAGGCTGGGCAATGGCAGCTCCTCCTCTGGTGGAAAAGAATACAGTTATGACCATTGTGAACGTCTACTTCTGTGCACATCTACTGGATCAGGCCCTTTGGGAGCCTTGGGTGTTTTTCTGCCTAGCTTCTAGATCCCAGTGGGACTTGGGTAGGAAGCAGGCTCTAGCTATCCAGGCTGAGCACTTTTAGGTATGCACAAAAGCATAATGACAGGCATCAAGGGACATTTGGGATCAAACTGATGATGTTTGCTGAGTTTAGATGCCTTCAGCATTAAGCAGCTGCTCAGTAAGGTTTTTTGGATCATAAATTTGAACTTGGGTGCTGTAACCGGGACCCCTTGCTCTGTTCTATTAAAAGTCAGGAAGGCAAGGAAAAACGGGGTGGTTTCTTTAAGAGTTGGACTTTTGTGTCCCAGAAGGGTGGAGTCTAGGACTATATAGACTCCTGGGGAGAGCAGGAGGGAGGGAACACCTTGTCGTGGTCTACGCTCCCTTGTGCTCCCAGTCAATGAGCTCTGAGTGGAGACTGCTACAGTTGTGGCTAGGTGATCAAGTATTCAAAAGGGGTGAGTAAATGGCAGGGCAAGGAACTTTACAGATGGGTTGTGGTGTTTGTCAGGGTCTGTGCTGACTGGTGCTAGGGGAGCAGAGTTAAGTGCTTGCAGCCCTGTTGAGTGGGAAGGAGAGGGAACTGAGTTAAGGGCTTCTTGTCCTCACTGACGTGGTTTTATAGAGCACTATGTAACACTTTAACGTGAAAAACAAAATTTTAACTTGTACAAGCCAGGAATTTGGAGTAGTGGCTAAAATTCCCTCCTGGCTGTCATGCAACACAGTCTCAGGGAGTTTTTTTTAAAGAACTACCAGTAACTTAGGTTTCAGGACATGATGTTTTATCAACCCATAAGTAACTCCATTTCCAAACTCTTGTGGGCTGAAGTAAAAATCTTTGTGAATTTTGTAAGTTTTTTTGTTGTTTTATACATGTCTTGCTTTCTCCAGATATACTTGAGATCTCCAGCATTGTTCCTGTCTCACAAAAACAGCTGATGGTATGTGAAATTAAGGAAGGATCCTTGGATGAGAAAACCCTATTCCCAAACAGAGCCCTTGCAAAATCATAAAGCACTTTCTCTATACAATTAGACAATGAAATAATACTCATTATAGAATGACTAATATTTAATAGCGACTCCCTGAAGAAAATCTGACAAATAACAATTACATATGCATATGCAGAAGGCAAGGGAGGGTGGCACCTTACAGACTAACTCATTCAGAGAAGCATATACATTCATAGGCAACAGCCTACTATGTCAGATCCTATGTTCATAGTATATATGTGAAATCTATAACAAACCAGAACTAAGATATCTCCCTTTTGGCATGAATAATGCTTGGTTAGTAGCTCATGGATCTGTCAGACAGATTATGGCAAGCAAATCTAATTTATATTTTTTACAGGGTAACTGGCCAAATAGATAAGGTGGAGCAGTAGACTTTATCTTGACTGTTGCACATGGTATTAACATAGGCAAGCTAAAGAAATATGATCTCAGTGTTACCATCATAAAGTGACTGTAAAAACTGCTTGCAGAGCAGTTATGACTGACAAATTGTCTCTCAAATGGAGTCTGCAAGAGTCTGTCCTGGGCTTAGGTTTATTATATCTCTATTAATGACGTAGGTGAATTGAGTAAGCATATTATTTTCTATGACACTGAGTTGGGGGTACGGGTCAGGTGTTGAAAGCAATTTACATGACAAGATCAGATTTCAAAACGAGCTTGATGAATTAGAGGTGATCCAAAATCAACAAGACGAAATTGAATAAAGACAAGTGCTAAGTGCTGCACTTAGGAAGGAGATATCAAATGTACGAATGCAAAATGAGGAATATCTGGTTAGGCAGCAGTGGAGCAGAAGAGGATCTGTGGCTGCAGTGGATCACAAACTAAATAAGTGTCAACATCATAATATGGTTGCAAAAAAGAAGCAAATCTTATTTTGTGATTTATTATCTGGAATGTAAAACAAAGGAGGTGATTATTCCTCTCTACCTGGTTTTGGTGATGTGTCAGCTAGAGTAACTGGACCAGTTTGGGGGACCATACTTTAAGAAAGATATAGACACAACTGCGAGTTGTAGGACAGCATCAAGAATCATAATGATTTGTATAATAAAACCTATGGGAAAGGTTAAAATAACTGGGTTTGTTTTGTCTGGTGAACAAAATATTATGTAGGGACATGATCAGTATCTTTCAATAAAGAACAGTTATTATAAAGAGAATGGTTATCAGTTGTTCCCCATGGTTAGCTGAGGGAAGGAACTTGCTGAATTTGTAGCAGACGATTTGGGTTTCACATCGGGGAAAAATTTCAAACTGTGAGAGTAGTGAAATGCTGTCAGACACTGACATATTACCAGGGATCTGGGTTTTCCGTTCACCATGGAAAAACATGGTAAAACCTGGATTTTCCCATTTTAACACATGCACATGGCCACCAGGCAGCCTGGAGAGCAGTTGCTACAGGTAGTCTGGCAGGGGGATTGAGGTGCTCATAGTGAGGGAGGGAGGGAGTTGGGTAGGGCTGGGGCTGGGCCTACTGCCCAGCCCAGCCGGTGCATGGGGCTTGGGCCCCGGGGCTGGAATGCATGGCTGCAGGGCCGTGGTGGGGAGTGGGACAGAGCCATGGGCTGCTTGTCTGGGGACACATGGGGGGCTTGTGCCCACCAGATTTGTCCATGGGGTGGTGGATGTGGGCTGCCCACTGTGGGCTTAGGCTCCCCACCCTGCTGCTACCCCCAGAGCCTCTGTGGCCCAGTGGGTGGGACCTGGCAGAACTGGGTCAGGCAGGGAAGCTCGGTGCTGCTACCACAACCCCCACACCACCCTAGTGAGGCACCCCCCTGCCTGCCTGGCAGCAGCAGGGGTAGCAGCGCGGAGTTGTGCCCTTTGCTACTGCGGGGCAGGTCGGGGGTGCCTTGCCCTGGTGGCACAGGGCTCCCAGTGGTGGCAGTGAGCTCCTTTGCCCTGCTGCTCACAGGTCCCACCTGTGAGCTGCGGAGGCCCTGGGGGAAGGGCAGAAGGGTGGGGAGTCTGAGTCCACAATGGGCAGCCTACATCTGCCTTCCCCATGGGCTCCACTCCAGTGGTGCCACCCACGGGGGAGGGGGAGCCAGGCTTGAAGCTCTGCTCCACTGTAGCAGCTGCCACCTCCTATGGGCAGCAGCCGGGGCTTGGGGGGTGCTGCGGGGGG
>NW_005842476.1:956236-967985 GCF_000455745.1 Alligator sinensis | reverse complement strand
TCCCACTGTGTGGACTCCCAGAACGAGCATGGGGGGCTTGTGCCCACCAGATTTGTCCATGGGGTGGTGGATGTGGGCTGCCCACTGTGGGCTTAGGCTCCCCACCCTGCTGCTACCCCCAGAGCCTCTGTGGCCCAGTGGGTGGGACCTGGCAGAACTGGGTCAGGCAGGGAAGCTCGGTGCTGCTACCACAACCCCCACACCACCCTAGTGAGGCACCCCCCTGCCTGCCTGGCAGCAGCAGGGGTAGCAGCGCGGAGTTGTGCCCTTTGCTACTGCGGGGCAGGTCGGGGGTGCCTTGCCCTGGTGGCACAGGGCTCCCAGTGGTGGCAGTGAGCTCCTTTGCCCTGCTGCTCACAGGTCCCACCTGTGAGCTGCGGAGGCCCTGGGGGAAGGGCAGAAGGGTGGGGAGTCTGAGTCCACAATGGGCAGCCTACATCTGCCTTCCCCATGGGCTCCACTCCAGTGGTGCCACCCACGGGGGAGGGGGAGCCAGGCTTGAAGCTCTGCTCCACTGTAGCAGCTGCCACCTCCTATGGGCAGCAGCCGGGGCTTGGGTGTTGCTGCGGGAGGCAGGGGGCTGCAGACCCGGGTCCCTGGTCCCATAGCCCTAGTAGATGGGGGCCCCTCAAGCAGGTCTGGGAGGCAGGGGTCTGTGGTTGGGGAGTGAGGGGCAACAGCAGTGCTGGGTAGGGGGGTTGTGGTTGGGGAGTGAGGGGAACCAGCAGGGCTGGGGGGCTCTGGTTGAGGAGGGAGGGGCACCAGCAGGTTGAGGAGGCTGTGGCTTGGGAGTGAAGGGCAATGGCATGGACAGGACTGGCATATTAGGGCTGCTCAGTTCCACAAAGCAGTGGGGTGGTGGGGGACACTCACCTGCATCCTGGTGAGTGAATGGGGCAGAGGGAGCTCTGATTTTTTTCCATGCTAATGTGGATTTTAGGGGTTTTAATTGGAGAATTTACAATTTTGTGTTGATCAGGATCCCTGCAGATTACTTAGGGAGGCTGAAGAGTCTCCTTTACTGGAAGATTTAAAAAAAATAAGCTAAACAAAAGTCTGTTGGGATGGTTTAGGTATACTTGATCTTGGACCAGCCATCTCTTCCTATGCCTTGTGTTCTGAAAGCCATAATTCATTTATATTTGTGATCTTCCTTAAGATGAAAACCCCCCAAAGAAGTGTAAAATATAACTCAGACTACCTGTTTTTCTTTTGTTTGATTTTTTGTTAAGATGCTTCCTCCATTTAGCTGCACTTTCACCGTATGAGCTTCAGGAGAAATAATTCCATTTCACAGAAGCCACTTTGGTTTCGATCAACTGTTGATTTAAAGTTTCAGAGATTGTAATTACCTTTAATTACAAGGACTTTTGGTTTTTGGAAAACACTGTTAGTCGGGTTTTGGATTTGCAAAAGCAAACCAAATCTTGGCAGAATTAGGGTCTTGGATTCCATTTTATTGGAACCACTAGATTACAGGAGGATAGACGAATCAGATCAAAAGGTCCTGGATTTGGCACATCTCTGCCTAATAAGTTTAGTCCCTGTACAGGATGCTCACTCTATTCTGATCCTAGCCTGAGGTACACCTGTAAATGATGGTTATTTAGTAGTGGAAAACTTGTGTTAATGGTGGAGAGGAAAATAAACCTTCTCACAACAGCCTGAAAAGGCTGTTTCTGTGAAACTATCACAGAGTGCCTGGTTGGCATTTACCCTATGGCCTTTTTACATTGCTCTGTAAATTATAAATTATATTGATAGCCACTTTAAGTCTTTTTACACGGTGCAGGTGGGGACTTAGTGTAGGAGAGATTCATATAGAAAGATGTTCCTCAAAATCAAACCTCCTGTAATTATACTATCTATAACTAACTACTAACTGCATCGACAATACATCTTTGCTGGGATTGGCAGGTGTATATATACTGCCATAATCGGTAACTTTTTAACTGCTCAGTTCTGGGCCACGTTGGGTCACGCGTGCTAAGTTTTTGATTACTATGAAAGGTTACAGAAGCCTGGGAGACAGCAATCAGTGGAAAAGGGTTAATGTGAATGCTGGCATCATGTTTTATAAATTCATGGGATCCTGAGCAGCCAGACTTGTCCACATTACACCATCCATTTAGCATATGCAGAGACAGTAGACTAGGTGGGCAGGATGGGGACATGTGGTCCAATTGATAGTGGATTGAGAGTCAAGAGAACTAGGTTCTTTTCCTGCCTGGGTCATTGACCTTGCATAGGTTAGTTCATTTCTTTATGCTTAGCTTTTTCAATCTATAAAATGGAGGTCATTTTTACATAACTTTTTTGTAAATTGCTTTGAGACTTCTAGTAGAGAAATCTCACCAGAAAAGCAAGGTGGTATTATTTTAGGGCTTGGTCTTCCAAAGTCTTATTCAGTCAACTTCCCATTGAATTCAAATGTGATTACGGCCCTAAATAGAAGTGACTTGTGGGAGTAAAGTTTTTCAGAAACAGACTTCTACTAGAGAGCAACCAGAAAGGATAAATGTAATGTCATGGTCATAGTAGAAAGTACTTCAGTGCTGCAAAAAAAAGAAAATAAAATAAGAAGTCATCCTAAATTGAAGAGTACTCCAATTATAACACCTCTCAGTTGAGTGTCATCTTCTTGAATCAGTAGACTTACCTCTTATCTTTTGATTTTCAAAATGAAACTGCTCTTTGCTGCTAGATAAATCCTCTTGAAAGTGTGAACAGATTTCTTTCAGAACTGATCTCCAAGTATGTCCTTACACTTCAGTCTGTACTGCTTGCCTATTATCACAAAGAAGTTAGGATAAAAACTGCTGTGATAGATAATGTCTGCTTCATCTTTTAAAATCTGGGAAGAATTTTTACATAGAGATCAATGTGAAAGTATTTAATAAGAAAAGTAAATAGGGTCCTCATGTGTAGCGAGAACCTTGCACTTAGTTTTATTATAAAGACAAATTTGGGGCTTGCTTTGTCCAAAATCCTTCTGGATATTGTACTATTGAAAGATAAGCAAAGGCCTGAAAAAATAGTTTACATAGTTTTCAGTGAAGCAGAATCTGGTTGTGGGTTTTTTCCCCCCCTTCCTGGATTACATCCTCCATTGCATAAGACAAAAACAAAGTAAGACAGTTTAGGACAGTGAAGCTGGTGCCCTTTCCTCAAACACAAGGGTGACTCTGGGGAGCAGGAGGGGGATGAGCTGCTGCCGGTGGTCTGGGCCACTGTAAAAGAAAAATGAAAGAATAAAAAGCACCTGGAATCACGTGACGGGTCAAGCATTATTACTTCATGAGTACCTACTAATATTTCATCTCTTTCATCCCTTTAATAAGATCCAAGTCATGGCAGGCAAGAACCAGAGGAACAGATGGCACCTCACAGACCTGGTAACAAACTGGTGCATTGACCGGGAACATCATGGGCTCCATGATGGAAGTGATGGACACACAGGCTCCCACCAATTGGCAGCAAGCCCACAACCTGATGTTAAGACTCCTCCAAGGCCAGCAGGCACAGCTTAAGGAAATGGTGAGGATGCGGACCCAAGAGGCCGAGGCAAGAATCTGGCTGTTTGTATTCCAACAAGACCTGTGTGAGAAGATCGGGGTGCAACAAATGCTAATGGTACGAGAAGGCGGGAGCGTGGGCCTGCCTTGGATGTTGGCTGAGGATGATGTATAAGCCTATTTGGAGTCATTTGAGAGAGTGGTGACGGCTGCTAAATGGGATCCAGGAAGGTGGGCGGCAAGGTTGGGGCCCCTCCTCGTTGGGCTGGCACAAGCCACCTACCGAGCCCTCAGCAGGGCAGAGGCCCGAGACTATAACAAGGTTAAAGAAGCGGTTTTATACCATCTGGAGATCTCACCAGAAATGTACTGACACAAATTCAGGGCATGGAAAGGCCCCAAAGTAGGATGGCCTCGATTACTGGCCCAGACCCTCCGAGACTTGGCCGAATGCTGGTTACAGCCAGAGATACCCAGGAGATAGTGGACATGTTAGTTCTGGAGCAGTTCTTGATGGACCTCACGGGCAGCTCCCAGAGATGGGTATGGCGTCACCAGCTGAAAACTATGGAGGAGGTGCTATGCCTCGCTGAAGATTACACGTCAGCAGAAGGGGAAGGGGAGATTCCCAGAAGAGACTGAGCTGGTGGCCCTGCTCCAAGTCTATGACAGACTGTTGCCACACCTCCACGATGCAGTGAGAGCACACGGAGGGAGGGACATGCTGGGAGCTACCGGGAGCTAACCTGCTATCACTGTGGAGAGAAGGGCCATATGTTCTGGTTGTGCCCTAGGCCATCCCAGACCCAGACCACCACAGCCAATGTTCACAACGGAAAGATGGACTATAGTTTTGGGCGGCACAGAGGTCCGGGCCAAAGGAGCAAGCCTGTGGTGGAAGTAAGAATAGGTGATACAATCAGACCTGCAGTAGTGGACACTGGCTGCTCCCAGTTGATAATACATAAGGAACTGTTCCCACCGCATCTGGGGAGTCCTGGAAGCCCGGTGTCCATGATATGTATGCACAGTGCTGCCTATACATACTAATGGAAGAAGATAAAACTCTTGATGCTGGGGCGCACTGAAGAGATTCCTGTGGGGTTGGCTGAGACATTACCTTGCCCCATGCTGTTGGGTGTGGATTGGCTGCACCTTGAAGAGGTTATTTGCCATCTGATTACGGAGACGCACAAAGAAGAATAGAGGAATCTCCAGGCCCTTTGTTTCGGAGATCTGGAGGAAGACCTGGATGTGGACCAAATTATAGGAAAAGGGGATCTTCATCAAGAACAATGTCAGGAACCCTTATTCAGGAATATATGGGAATCTCAGCTCACCAGAATAGAGGAAGAAACCAGAGATCCACAGAAAATCACCCAAAACCCACGATATGAGGTGAGGAAAGGCCTTTTTTACCGGGTAGAACATCAAGAGGAGGGAGGAGAGAGAGCCCAGATCCTGGTGCCCCAGAAATACTGGGAGGGCTTGCTGTGGGTGGCCCATGCTCTGTCCATGGGGGGCGGCACCTAGGAAGAGATAAAACAGAGGCTAGGCTAAAGCACAGGGTCTTCTGGCCCAGCATATGTAAGATGGTGGAGAAGTTCTGCATGGAATGCCCAGAGTGTCAAAAAACAGGGGGAGTAAGGCTGGCAAGGGTTCCCCTGGTACCAATGCCCCTGATTGCGTGGCCGTTTGACCAAACTGAACTGGACATAGCTGGGCCCTTCCCATGTAGCAGGATGGGGTATCAATTCATTCTCATGATCATTGACTATGCCACCCAGTTCCCCGAAGCGATACCATTGAGGTCAGTAACAGCTCCAGCCATAGTGGGGGCTCTGCTGAGATGGATTGCCTGGGTGGGTATACCATGCGAGATCTTGATGAACCAAGGAAAACATTTCATGTCAAAGATTTTAAAGGGGGTCTGCCAGGTGCTGAAAATTAAACAGCTCCACACCTTGGTCTATCATCCCCAAACCGACGGCCTAGTTGAGTGGTTTAACCAGACCCTCAAAGGAATGATCAGAGCATACATTCAGGGAGACCTCAGGGAATGGGATACCATGCTACCCACTACTCTTCGCGATAAGGGAAGCCCCTCAGGCTTTGACTGGGTATGCCCCATTCAAATTAATCTACGGTCACAGCCCGCAAGGACTATTAGACATAATATGTGAGGAGTGGATACAAGCCAGGACTGACCCGTCACAACCATGGGAGGTGAGGGAGTTCAGAGAGCGGCTGCAAAGGGCTCAAGAGATAGCACAAAAAAACCTTAGCCAGTGCCAAGAGAAACAGAAACAACAGTACGATGCCTGATCCATCGAGAGGGAACTTCAGGTAGGGGGCTGGGTAGTGGTATTGCTCTCAGACAACACTCACAAGATCATGGCCTGGTGGCAAGGCCCCTTTTGCATGACCCAATGCACAGGGCCTCTAAATTATGAGGTTTTGCGAACAACACCAACACAGAGAAAGCAAATATACCACATTAACCTGCTGTGAAAGTGGCATCAAGGAGATGGGTGGCTAATGAAGCTGGTAGATGAGAAGGGAGAAAAAAATGGAACTACAGTCCAAGACTTGACGGAGGCTCGGGGAGAGCCAAAGATAGACAACCAACTAGACTCAAGCCATCAAGCTGAAATGAGAGCACTGATTGCCAAATTTCATGATGTATTCAGAGAAGTACCAGGAGAGGCTAGGGGGGTTCACCACCATATCGTCACCCCACCAGGATGCATAATTAGAGATCACTGGAGGAGGCTACCTCGCCACCCGTGGCCGGCTGTCAGGCAGGAAATTGAGCAAATGAAAAGACTGGGGATTATTGAAGAGTCTAAAAGCCCCTAGAGGAGCCCTATAATGGTGGTACCAAAACAGGACAGGTCGATTTGTTTGTGCATTGGCTACCGGAAACTAAACGAAATTGCCACATTTGACGACTTCCCAATGCCCGAAATTGATGACATGTTAGAAAAGGTGGGACAAGCTCGATATATATCCAACCTGGATCTCGCCAAGGGTACTGGCAGATGCCGCTGGCCATGGAAGATAAAGAAAAAATGGCATTTGGCACCCTGTGGGGCCTCTTCCAATTTAAAAGAATGCCGTTTGGACTACATGGAGTCACTGTCTCCTTTCAGCAGTTGATGGAACGTACGCTTGCCCCACATCAGGACTACGTGGTGGCCTACATAGATGATATTATTATTTTTTCAACTGACTGGGAAGCCCACCGTTGACACTTTCAGCAGATATTGGAAAGTCTCAGGCAGGCAGGGCTCACTGCCAATCCCAACAAATGTGCACTAGGAAAAAGGGAGATGCAATATCTGGGATTCTTGGTAGGTCAGGGGGTCATAAAGCCAATGACCGACAAAGTGGCTGCCATAAAACAGTACCCCTGACCAAGAACGTTGAAGCAACTACGGTCCTTCCTGGGGTTTGCCAACTACTACTGGCATTTTATCCCCAACTTTTCGGAAAAGGCAGTGCCACTGACGGAGTTGACTAAGGGGTGTTGCAACCCAGTCCCATGGGATTCAAGAGCTCTTGGGGCCTTAGACCAATTAAGAGAAACCTTGTGCCAGCACCCAGTTCTGTATACACCCGTCTTCCGAAAAACCTTCTTTTTACAAATGGATGCCTCATTAGTAGCCCTGAGGGCTATACTATTCCAAAAAGAGCAGGGGGCAGAAAGACCAGTGGCATTTGCCAGTAGAAAGCTCAACCCAACAGAAACCCGCTATTCTATGATAGAGTGGGAATGCCTGGCAATACAGTGGGGCATAGAGCTCTTTCAGTACTATCTATTGGGCAGGGAATTTGTGCTCATTACCGACCATGCTCCTCTGTGATGGTTGTGGACAGCTAGGTTCAATAACGCAAGACTCATGAGATGGTCTCTGGCCTTACAGTCATTTTGTTTTTCTGTAGAGCATTGAGTGGGCAGAAGGAACAAGAATGTAGATTTCCTATCCCACCCTGGAGATCACCTCGAGAAAGACATACAACCCAACGAAGACAACGCACAGAAAGATTGGGTACCAAACCCTGACCTTGTTACCTTCTAACCCAGAGTAAAGGGGTTTCAGAGGAGAAATTTTTTTCTTCTTCTTCCCCTCTCCTCTCCTTTTTGTTGTTCTCTTTTTTCTTTTTTTTGATCTCTCATTTCTGCCCCTTCTGGGGTTTTCTGGTGACCCCTCCTCCACGCCAAACTCTCTGACACCCTCCAGGAAGGGGAGGGGCAGACTAAGAGACCAGTGGGGGAGGCGTGTAACAGGGTTTCCGACCGGATCCCTGTTACTCTGGGAAAATCCCCGCAGCTGGCAGCCATGAGAGGAGCAGATTCCCCACGCGACCGGTGAGTCAATAGGGCCCGGCATCTGGGAATATAGGGAGGACGAGGCTCCGGGAAAAATACCTTCAGGCACTAGCAGAGAGAAGAGGGGGTTGCCCAAGACCCCAGAGGAAGAGAATCCTGAGAAGAGGATTGGAGGCCCAGAGAGACATGGAGGCTGAGGGACAGTGCAGCCGCCAGGTTAGCAAAGCTGCCCGTTACGGTGAAGTTCCAACCGCTGTGGTGAGTCGGGGTGTGGAAATAGCTGATGCTCTGTGCAGCGATGAGGTAAGGTGTCCCTGATTAGAGAAGGGGTCCCAGGGTGAGACCCAAGAGGGGAAGCTGGCAAAGATCCCAGAGCCCTGGGTGAGACTGTCCCAGACCCTAGGCGCCAACTCTGGCAATGAGGTAACTCCCAGAGCTGCACCGGCACAAACCATGGGGAGGCACTGAGAGACGCTGCGAGCCTCCACCTCTAATGAGGCAATTAGTGACAATAAGCCGGCGCACAGGCAGGAGAAGCCCGAACTCAGAGGGGCTGAGTTAAGACTGTAAACTGCAATTACCCACAGAGTGCAATCTGCTAATGAGTTAATTAGAACTGCAAGTCTCCCAGCCATCACCTACCTTTTAGGATGGTGAAGCTGCCGCCCTTTCCTCAAACACAAGGGTTACTCTGGGGAGCAGGAGGGAGATGAGCTGCTGCCTCTGGTCTGGGTTGCTGTAAAAGAAAAATGAAAAAATAAAAAGCACTTGGAATCACATGATGGGTCAAGCATCATTACTCCACGGGTACCTACTAATATTTCATCTCTTTCATCCCTTTAATAAGATCCAAGTCATGGCAGGAGAGAACCAGAGGAACAGATAGTACCCCACAGACCCAGTAACAATCTGGATTCCTTCCCTCTGATTTTTGGTTGACTCTTTTCCTACTCTGGATTCCAAGCTGAACCTTTGACCTATAACCTTGGCCTCTCTCATCTTTGAGTTCCTACTAGTCCTATTTCTTCTTTTTTTATTTATTTTTTTAGTTTCACACCACATTCTTTAACCCATGGTACCTTGTAGTTGATTCAGGATCCAGCTTCTTAAATGAGGTAACTAGAGAGGACCACCCTCTTCTGGATCACCAGCTTCATCATATGATTTCTGAACAGTTGTATTCAGTAGTGATGTGTAGGGGATCCACGGGGGTGCACGTGCACCCCCTGAGAGCACCAGTGCACCCCCTGACCGGCTGTGTTTGCCACTTAGGCAATGGGCGGGGGGGGGGTACAGGCAGGAGCACTGGTGCATCCCTGTGAGCACCAGCCTATCACTGCAATTGCTGCAGCCACTTCTGGGAGTGGATGAGACCACTTCTGGGGGGACACGTGCCACCCCCCCTCTGACTAAGGTGGCACCAGTTGCCCATGGTTGTATTCAAATTCTCACTACAGCCTTGGCCATCTATTTTGTAGGGCTTAGGTCTACACAAAACATGCTCATTTTTTTGGACTTCATCATCGGCAACTCTCCATAAACCTATGTTTTATTAAACCCAAATAATGACCAGTATCTTGCTTAAGAGACTTCCATTTTCACCCAAATAACTTTATTTCCATCAGTCGTTATTTTATATTCCTTGAGGTTATTAAAACTCTTAAATTTGCTGCTGAAGGCACTGTTACGAGTTAATATTTTCATGGACTTTCTCCTTCCTTGGATGTGGTAACATGAGAGGTAGAACTTGCTTCTCAGCTCTGTTATGATCAAACTCTGGCAGCTTTAAAACAGTGTCCTATGGCTATTTTTGCCAAAAGTGTAATCTGTGCTATCTCTGATTCACCACTATCTATGCTCAGATTAATTCCCTGGTTCTTTCTTACCAAGTGATACTTTCATCTGCTTTGAATATCTTCAAAATGCATGTTCTCCAGGAATTTTGAATTTCTTACTACAATTTCTATATGTACTTTTCCCACCTATCTCTTCTCCAGATCTTTTGCCAGAGATGCTAAAATTTATCTCTTCTGTTTTTTCCTGACCTTTGGTTGACTAACCTCATGGCACTCATCCATTTTGATTTCCTGTTCTTACGCACTGTACTGTTTCATTTTGGTTCCAGCAGTGTCAAAGGCTGTCCAGCTCCCTAGTTCTCTGCACCCGGTCCCATTTCCATTTGGATTAAAAAAAACCAACCAAAACACAAAAGCTTTTATAGTCATATTTTGTTTTCTGAAATTCACAATCCTTTAAAGATGCTTTAATTTTGGACTTAATATGACAATCTGTTTTTAAAAGGGTGAGTTTAAAAACAACTTTCTACCAGTAAACTAGATTATCCACAATGTAAAGTTTACTAATGGGAACCAGTTTTTAAAAAAATTCTTCCTCACTGGTGCAAGGGTCCATTTTATGCTAAATGTTAATATACTTCAAAGGTAAAAAGAGCAGGAAAAGTCATGCCAGTGCATGTGCTAAAATTGAAAGTCACTATATCAGTTCTGTTTAATTTCAGGGTGAAGCTGACAATCCTTCTGAAATATCTAGTTCAAATGAGTAGTTTGCTATTGGCGATTAGCCATTTGTTTCCAAAGCTTGTGGGGAAAAAAATGTACTTTGTAACTCAGTTCCTTCCTCCCTTCCTTCTTAGTGATTGATTTGTTTCTTTCTTTTCTTCAGTTTTCCTTCATAGAACTTAATTAAGTTAATTTTTTTCTTTTAAAAACAAATGTGTTCTAATATTATCAGAAAAAAATGTCAAATTCCATACAATACAATTGCATTATGTGTTGGAGGCTCATTTAGGAAGGTACTTTATTTTTACAGGCATAAAGGATATTACTAACTATAAGCTCTAGAGCCTGAGATCTCTTGCATGGGTTACTTTTCCAATTTGACAGGTGCTTGCTACAAATTATTCTTTTATGATTAGGGAGCGGAGCATCATTTGCCCCTGACAAGGGTGGCAATTGGTTTGGGTCCTTAGAAGTAGCAAATCCTGGAGGACATTCACAGAGGCCAGGGGCCTACCTAAGAATATGATACCCTGGGTGTGTCTACATGACATGCTTTACTACGCAGTAGCATAGTTTACTACTCAGTAAGCACATGTGTCTACACATGCATATGTTTACTGCGCAGTGAACCTCACTAATCACGAGTAAATTTGCTACCTGCAAATATAAGTAGCAAATTTAGTTTCAATTAGTAGTGGCACAGTAGTGCTAGTGTAGATGCCTGATTGGGAGCAAACCTGTTCATGGTCAGCTGGCCGCCAAGGGGCAGGAGATTGCTCCCTGCCCCTGGGAGCTGCTTGCTGCCAGGGTGGACTCCACCACTGGAGCCCAGGTGAGGACTATGTCCCCCTGCCCTGGTAGTGGGGAGCTCCAAGCCCCCTGACCCAAAATCACAATTGGGGAGCAGGGGGCTAGGAGAACCTAATCTCCCAGAGCCAGCTCCATGGCCATGGGGCCAAGACTGAGAGACATTTATCTCTCAGCACCAGCTCCACAGTCACTAGCACTGGGAGCTAGCACTGGGAGATAAGGATCTCAATCTCCCAGTGCCAGCCCCAGTGTTGCAGAACTGGCACTGGGAGATAAAGGTTTCCCAGCACCGGCCTCGTGGTTGTGGAGCTGGTGCTGGGTTCTCTCTGTTGGTAGGGGCTGAGGAGCCTGTTCCCTGCCCAACTCCATAATAGTTTCATAGTTTCATAGTTTCTAGGGTTGGAAGGGACCTGGGCAGATCATCTAGTCCGACCCCCTGCCATAGCAGGAAAGAGTACTGGGGTCAAACGACTCCAGCAAGATGGTCATCTAACCTCCTCTTAAAAACCCCCAGGGTGGGAGCCTGCACCACCTCACTTGGAAGCTGGTTCCAGACCCTAGCCGCCCTGACC
>NW_005842476.1:955761-956118 GCF_000455745.1 Alligator sinensis | reverse complement strand
TTATTCCTGGTCACTCCTGGCGGTGCTCGGGGGAGCAGGGACTCCCCCAGTGCCTGTTGATCCCCCCTGACTAGTTTATAGCAGGCCACAAGATCCCCCCTCAGCCTTCTCTTCTGGAGGCTGAACAGGTTCAGGTCCCGTAACCTTTCCTCATAGGACCTGCCCTGCTGTCCCTTGATCATGCGAGTGGCCCTCCTCTGGACCGTCTTGATGCTGTCCACATCCCTCTTAAAGTGTGGCTCCCAGAACTGGATGCAGTGCTCCAGCTGCGGCCTGACCCGTGCCGCATAGAGGGGGAGGATCACCTCCTTGGTCCTGCTTGAAATGCATCTGTGGATGCACGACAAGGTACAGTTG
>NW_005842476.1:947681-955479 GCF_000455745.1 Alligator sinensis | reverse complement strand
GTCATCCAAGTCACAGCCTCTTAACTTGTTCACCAGTACGGGGTGAGAGACAGTGTCAAAAGTCTTCTGGAAGTCCAGGAAGACTATATCCACTGCTACCCCTGCATCCAATGATTTAGTGACCTGATCGTAGAAGGCCACCAGGTTGGTCTGACATGACCTGCCGCTGATGAACCCGTGCTGGTTGCCCCTGAGCATGCATTTTCCTGCTGGCCCCTCCTGGATGTGTGCCAGAATAATTTTCTCGAACAGCTTGCCCAGGATTGAGGTAAGACTGACTGGCCTATAGTTTCCCGGGTCGTCCTTCCTCCCCTTTTTGAAGATGGGAACCACGTTGGCCCTCTTCCAGTCCTCCAGCACCTCTCCAGAGCACCATGAGTGCTCATAAAGCTGCGCCAGGGGACTCGCAATGACCCCGGCCAGTTCCTTTAGAACTCTAGGGTGGAGATCATCCGGACCGGCTGACTTAAAAACGTCCAGCCCCTCCAGCAGCTCCCTAACTAGATCCTCACTTACCCTGGGCTCAGGTGTGCCTCCCTCGGGGCCCGATGGGGGCCTAGCAGGGAGGTGGCAGTTCTGGTCCTTACTGAGGAAGACAGAGGCAAAGAAATCATTAAATATGTTGGCTTTGTCGTCTGGTGTGACAACCAGATTCCCCGTCGCGTCCTGCAAGGGCCCCACATTACCCGGGGCCTTCTTTTTACTCCCTATGTAATCACAGAGCTGGGTGGGGAACAGGCAAGAGAGCTTGTTTTCCACACAGGTCCTTGAGCATGGAGCCTGGGGAACAGGCTCCCCAGCTTGTCCCCCACCAAGCTGCACACTCATGAAGCTGAGCAGAGGACAAGCTCCCCATCCTCTGCCCAGTAATCATGGAGTGGGGGCTGGGAACTGTCCTGGTCAGGGGCAGGTCTCAGCCCCATTCACCAGTCAAGTGATTGAGGCACAGGGCTTGGAAAGAGATGCAGGGGTGGAGTACGTCCCAGCCCCCTGCCCCGATCTGCCAGTGGGGTAGCTAGCAGTGGTGGATCAGGGCAGGGGCCTGGGACCTGCCTCTTCACTTAAGTTCTTTCCAAGGCCCCTGCCCCTGACTGGGGAGCAGGGGCTAGGAGCTTCCTGCTGTCAGGGCAGGTTGGCATTGTCCCTGCCCTGGTAGCCCTTGGGGGCAGGGTGTAATGTCCCAGCCCTGGCCAGGAGGTGGTTGTCTTCTGGCATGCTGCTCCCTGGTAGCCCCTGGGCTAGCTCCCAGGGGAAGCCTAGAGCTCACTTTGGTGGTGGTAGGGGGCTATTGTAAGGCCTCAGGAAGCAGAAGCAGTTTGCTGCCATTAGCAACCAATCTGCTCCTGCTTCCCTGCATATGTAGATGTCTGCACGAGTGCATTTACTCATGAGTAATTTACTCATGAGTAAACTTATCTTGGATCAAATGCATGTGTAGATGCACCTCCTGTCCATAGGTGGAGGAAGAAAAAAAAATGTGTGAAGGGGGGTGCTGACAAAAAATCAGGGGGGTTGCATTTGTGCGCCTGCGTGCATGCCCCTCCATGGAAAAGTCTGTGGAGGGGGAGGGGAAAGGGCTGTGGAGGGGAGTGGCGTTGCCCAGCATTGTGCCGGCCCTGGGGCCCTGCCTCATTCCTGGGCTCGGCGGGCACTGTGCTGTGCCATCCCTTGTCCTGGGCCCTGTCCCTGGCCTAGGCCCTGTTCCCAGTGGGTGTTGCACTGACTCCATCCCTGATGGGCGCTGCCCTGACCCTGGCTCCAGCTGCATGCCAGCCTTGGCCCTGGCGGGCGCTGTGCCAACCACATCCCTGCGCTGGCCTTGGAACTGGCAGGCACCACGCTTGCGCTGGACCCGGCGGATGTCACACTGTGCTGTACCGGCATTGTCCCCATGCTGGCCCTGTCCCTGTCCCCAGCAGGCACCACTCCAGCCCTGGCTCTGGCCACACATCCGCCTTGGCCCTGGCGGGTGCTGCTCCTGCCCCAGCCCTGTGCCCGGCCCTGGCTTCCCCGTCCCCATCCCCACCCCTGCACCAGCCCTGAACCTGGCAGGTGCCGTGCCAGCCATGGCCCTGGTGGGTGCTGAGGTGGCCCTGGCCCCAGTAGGCACTCCAGTGTGCTGGCCCCGGCCCCATCCCTGCACCGGCCCTGGTGGGCTCCACGATGGCCCTGGCTCTGGTCCCCAGTCATATTGGGCACCGCCGTGGCCCCGTCCCTATCCCTGGGTCAGTCCTGCACCCCGTTCCAAGTGCATGATCCTCTCCCAGCCCTACCCCCACTCCCTCCCTCACTGCTGCCTGCGGGCACCCCTCCCCATACCTGCTGCAGCCACAGGAAGGCTGTGGGCAGGGTGCTTGGCTCACCCTACCGCTGCTCCACATTTGCGGGGGCTAAGCCCGATTAGCCCCTCCTTCCACTGCCTATGCCCCATCCCCAAACTTCTTGCATATACAGGCATCAGCTGCTTAATGCTGTTACACTTAGTGCTATTTCGTTATAATGCTCATTTTAAATTGATACCTGATTTTACTTAGTGCTCAGCGAGTTTCATTATAATGCTAGCGGTCACCGTCTTGGGTCATTAAAAACAATTACAGTTGCCATCTTGGGTCATCAAATAATTTCAGTTTTGCTAAAAGCTTGTTTTGCTAAAAGCTCGTTTTGCTTAATGCTCAGTTTTTCAGGAACCAATTAAGAGCACGGGGGGGGGGGGGGGGGGGGTGTGGTTGCCTGTATATTGAGGTCCTACTGACCTCAGTGCATGCCATTATGCAAAAAATTGCAAATTTGTGGCCTAAATTTGAATTTCTAGCCTGATTCTGCCTTAGTTACTTGTGCTGAGTAGCATTCATCCAGTTATTTATTCAATGATGCTATTTATAAGGGTTATATGATTGGGCACTGTATAAGATAAGTAATCAAATATTACTGAATTAAATGGATTTTTGTCCTTTTATAATTCAGTTTTATGCCTTTTGTTAACACATTCTGTTCCTGTTGCAAAGTCTTAGCCTCAGATTCACTTGTATGTGATCGCATAATAGACCACCTGAAACTAATATGAAATGGATGAGGAAACTTGAAAACAGCTTCAGTCTTTACTAACATTATATTTGTCCCTTGGAGAATAACTACTGTCTATGTGTCTGTGTAAATTTGGGGTAACCAATTAGTAAATAAAAAGTTGGTGACAGAATACAGAGGAGATTGCCCCATATTTTCATTTTGGTAAATTAGTGTGAATGTTTAGACTGCTTGACGTTTAGACAAAATGGTCTACATAACTCAAATTATTGTATGCAGAAAGGAAATGGTTTTGGGATGAAACCTGTTGCATTCCCTCCTATAGATACTGCTATGCTATTAAATTGTGTGTGTCTTACAGAAAGAGAGGGAAATGATAACATTAGTATGAATTGTCTTTTCTTGTCTATGCAAATTTGTTGTTGGGTAGGGAAATTGCTATCCATGTTGTGTTCCTGGAATTTTGCTGTCTGGCTTTGCTGTTTGACTTTCTAAGCGTGCCACCTAGCCATTAGAAATGGTGAGAGTTCAAGCTCTGAAGTCATGGGGAAATTCATGATGGCCCTTGTTTCTGTGCTGCTGTTTCTTTCCACCTCCTTCAGGATGTCTGCTCTGCAATGTAGTGTAGAGATACCAGAACTTTAAACTAGCTAACTCAGGTACAAGAAGCAGTGTAACTGTAGTAGCAAAGAATACAGCATGGGACAATTATCCTGCACAGAAGCTCATCTAAAGTTCATTCAGATTCATCTGTACTACACTTTGGTCTGCAAGTTAGTCATATCTCTTGCCTTCTTGGAGCTCTGAAGGACAGAGATGTCATAGGTGATGAATGGTAACATGATCTCACCTCAGTTGGAGTTTGTGTGGGGAAGAGAGATTGAAGATTCCTACTGGTTAAAGTAAGACAATGTTTCTCTCATGCATGAAAGTATGACCCATGCATATTCCATAATTATTTGATGGAATTAATCCAATTCATTCCAAAATTATTTGATTGAATTAATATGCATGTTATGGAGTATGATTATTTCAAATTTACTTTGACTCTACACCTGCAACTATAGATCCTACTGGGAAGTTTCTAAGATTGGCTGTCATGGGATTGGCTGCGGGGGCCTCCCTGGCCAGTAAGATCAGCCATGGGGGCAATCGCCTCCCCAGTTGGTGGAATCGGCCGTGGGGGGACCCCTCCCCTCCCCAGTCAGTGGGACTGGTCGCAGGGGAGGCACATGCCCCCCCTGACTAAGGCAGCACCAGTTGCCCATGTTGTACACAAATGCACAGAGCCTGGGAAACAAGCAGGAAGAACTGGAGGTCCTTGCACAGTCACAGAATTATGATGCGATTGGAATAATGGAGACTTGGTGGGAACTCGCATGACTGGAGCATTGCCATGGATGGGTACAAACTGTTCAGGAAGGACAGGTAGGGGAAAAGAGCCATCTGATTGCTCAGACCTCCAGTATGAAACCAGAGAGAGGCCTGTCAAAAGTCTCTGTATTAAGGTTAGAGGGGAGAACAACAAGGGTCATGTTGTAGTGGGTGTCTGCTATAGACCACCAGAGGAGGAGGAAGTGGTAGATGAGGTTTTCTTCAAGCAGCTAGTGGAAGTTTCCCAATCACAGGCCCTGGTTCTCATGGGGGACTTCAATCACACTGACATCTGCTGGGAGGGCAATACAGCAGTACGCAGGCAATCCAGGAAATTTTTGAAGAGTGTGGAGACAACTTCCTAGTGCAAGTGGTGGAGCAGCCAACTAGGGGCCATGCTTTTCTAGACCTGGTGCTATCAAACAGGGATTAATTGGTGGGGAATGTAGTAGTAGATGGCAACTTGGGCAGCAGTGACCACAAGATAATTGACTTCAGGATCCTGAGGAAAGGAAGGATGGAGAGCAGCAAAGTAAGGACCCTGGATTTCAGAAAAGCAGATTTCAACTTGCTTAGGAAACTCATGGGCAGAATCCCTTAGGAAGCCAGTCTGAGTGGGAGAGGAGTCCAGGAGAACTGGCTGTACTTTAAAGAAATCTTACTGAGAGTGCAGGAACAAACCATCCCAATGCACAGGAAGACTAGCAAGTATGGCAGAAGACCAGCTTGGGTTAGCAGGGAACTCTTCAGTAAACTAAATCACAAAAAGGAAGCTTATAAGAAGTGGAAACTTGGACAAATAACTAGAGAGGAATATAAGAGTATTGCTTGGGCATGCAGGGATGAAGTCAGGAAGGCCAAAATGCAATTGAAATTGCAGCTAGCAAGGGATGTGAAAGGTAACAGACAGGGTTTCTACAAGTGTATCAGTAGCAGGAGGAGGATCAGGGAAAATGTGGGTCCCATACTGAATGGGGGAGACAATCTTGTGACAAAGGGTGCAGAAAAGGCTAAACTGCTCAATGCCTTCTTCATTTCAGTCTTCACAGGCAATGTCAACTCCCAGACTACTACACCTGGCAGCTGAGTTTGGGGAGGAGGTGGGCAGCCAACAGTGGTGACAGAACAGGTTAGGGACTATTTAGAAAAGCTGGACATATACAAGTCCATGGGGCCAGATGGGATGCACCCAAGGGTGCTGAGGGTGCATCCCACATTCCTGAGTGTGCTGAGGGTGCTGGCTGATGGGATTCCAGAGCTGCTGGCCATAATCTTTGAAAAATCATGGCTAGTACGAGAGGTCTTGGATGATTTGATAAGGGCAAACATAGTGCCCATATTTAAGAAAGGGAAAAGGAAGATCCAGGGAACTACAGACCAGTCAGCCTCACCTCAGTCCCTAGAAAAATCATGGAGCAGATCCTCAAGGAATCCACTTCTAAGCACTTGGAGGAGAAGGTGATTAGGAACAGTCAGCATGGATTTCCAAAAGCAAGTCATGCCTGACCAAGCTGATTGCCTTCTATGATGAGATGACTGGCTCTGTGAATGTGGTATACCTTGATTTTAGCAAGGCTTTTGATACTGTGTCCCACAACGTTCTCCCAGGCAAGCTAAGGAGGTATGGGCTGGAAATATTGGACTCTAAGGTAGATAGAAAATTGGCTGGAGCATCAGGCTCAGAGGGTAGTAATCAATGGCTCAGTGTTTAGCTGGCAGTCGATATCAAGCGGAGTGCCCCAGGGGTTGGTCCTGGGGCCGGTTTTTTTTAATGCCTTCATCAGCAACTTGCAAGATGGCATTGAGTGCACCCTCAGCAAGTTTGCAGATGACACCAACCTGGGGGTAGTAGTAGATATGCTGGAGGGTAGGGCTAGGATTCAGAGTGACCTAGACAAATTGGAGGATTGGGCCAAAAGGAATCTCATGAGGTTCAACAAGGACAAGTGCAAAATCTTGCACTTAGGATGGAACAATCCCATGTACCAGGACAGGCTGGGGCCTGACTGGCTGGGCAGCAGCTCTGTAGAAAAGGACCCAGGGGTTACAGTGGACAATAAATGGAATATGAGCTAGCAGTGTGTCCTTGTTGTGAAGAAGATGAATGGCATAGTGGGCTGTGTTAGTAGGCGTCTTGGCAGCAGGTCAAGGGAAGTGATTATTCCCCTGTATTCAGCACTGGTGAGGCCGCATCTAGAGTACTGTGTTCATTATTGGGCCTCCAAACACCCAAAGAAAGGATATGAACAAATTGGAGAGAATCCAGTGGAGGGCAACAAAAATGGTGAGGGGGCTAGGGGACGTGACTTACGAGGAGAGGCTGAGGAAACTGGGTTTATTTAGTCTAGAGAAGAGAAGATGGAGAGGGGATTTAATAGCAGCCTTCAACTACCTGAAGGGTGGTTCAAAAGAGGATGGAGCTAGACTGTTTTCAGGGGGGGCACATGACAGAACAAGGAGAAACAGTCTCAAGTTGCAGCAAGGGAAGTTTAGGTTAGATATTAGGAATAATTTTCTCACTAGGAGGGTAGTAAAACACAGGAACAGGTTACCCAGAGACATGGTGGAATCTCCATCCTTGGAGGTTTTCAAGACCCAGCTAGACAAAGCTTTGGCTGGGATGATCTAGTTGGGGAAGGTCCTGCTTTGAACCAGGGGTTGGACTAGATGACCTCCAGAGGTCCCTTCCAAACCTAATTTTCTACAATTCTCTGGTTCTATGACTTCTGTCAACTGAGAAACATATGAGTAGTTTACTCCCATTGAATGTTATGTCTGTGGAAGGTGACAGATTGGAAGGTGTAACCCCTCTGTCTATACTAAGTCCAGAGGCAGTTTGGGAAAGCTATTCCATACAGCTGTGCCAGTGCACTTTAGTCCTAGTCCTTTTCCTTTAAGGAAGTGGCAGTGCAATCTCCTTGTTTATTGGATGTTTGCCCTGTTTTGTGAGTCTTCCAAGAAGGATATTGGATGATGCCAGATCAGTGGTAATAATTTTGATGTGGATGGGTACTAGCTATTTGTAGAAGGCAACCACCAGCATATTTCCCACAGGCTGCCAAGAACCCTTCAGATGGTAATGACTATTGATCACCAGTGAATGTGAACTGGCAATTTATAACTGGAAACGTTTGTATCATACAACCAGTCTTCTGAGACATATGGTCTCTGGAGATAATTTCTAAGTTGCTTTTTCCTTTGGATAGCTCATGCAACATGCTATGTGAGCCCCACCACGTCCTTCTGTGCCTGGGATGTGAGATGGAGGCTGCTTCTGTTGCCTGCAGTTCTAAACCTTTTCATGGGCTGTTCTTTCTTTTTATTGTTTAAAGGAGACTCTAACAGTAATGGTACTTTATAATGCTTTATAATTATAATTATATAAATGCTTTATAATTAT
>NW_005842476.1:940958-947650 GCF_000455745.1 Alligator sinensis | reverse complement strand
ATATATAAAATTCAGCACCATATAGTGATATCTGAGCTAGCTTTGAATGAGCTTTGTTGAGGGTGGAAGCAACATAGCTATATTAACAGGGTACCTGACCAGGCAGATTGTGAGTAAGGGCAGGAGAGAAATATATGCACCATTATGATGGAGAAGGCAGAGTTCTGCTTATTGCTTCCTCCATTGCCACCACAGCTACATTCTGCTCTGGCCTATTTGACAATTTTGAATTCCTCTGCTGTCATTTTGAACTCCCCTTTTAGTCAACTGGGTATCACTTCATTATTTCTCCCTGAAGCGATGATGGGATTATGTCAGGGATGTCAAAGGAAATGACTGGCAGCAGAAAGCAGGTGGTAATAAAACAATTGCAGGCCAGCGGTGGTAATCCATCCATTGTATGTTGCCACAAGTGGGTTTGACTGGATATGCCAGATATATTTTGAAATCGGGGAGTTTATTTGAAAGTAATCACATAAGTGTACCATGGGATTAACCCCTCTGAAGCGCCTAAACATAGAACTATTTACATATACATATGCAATTATGAGTATACATATAATTCAGCACCATCTAGTGATACTTGAGCTAGCTTTGAATGAGCTTTGTTGGGGCTGGAAGCAACATAGCCATACTAACAGGGTACCCCACCAGGCTAAGTAGCCCCGCTGAAAAGCTGGCTATATTAGCACTGTGTTCCATTTAGCAGCTATGCTCTTTCCAATACCTGAGCTAGATTACTCAGAGATAGTTTGGGCATCTCCATGCAGCACTGCATTGTGCCATGTAAACACCATAAAAGCCACTTGTACTCCAAGACTGAAGAGACCTTTTCAATACACAGCTACAATTAAAGACAGACTGCCTTCCCTCTGTGGGGGAAAAAGGCTATCAGAAGCAGAAAAGTGGTGATTTGTGTGTGCCAATGGGCCACAAGATACAGGATACTGCTTAGGATACACATACCTAATTTGAGACCCATAATAATCAGTGTTTTGTTTATATGCATGATGGACAGGTGGATTTCCGAGTAGTTTTATCTCCCTTACTGAAGAGACATTGCAGATATTACTGAAACCTTCATATGCTATCATAGATTTTCTACTTAGCAATGAAGCTATGTAAAGTCCCTGTTCTGCATACATTTCCACATCAGTGTGCACAGATGTGGGCAAAAGCAAGTCTTAAATATGATACAGTACAACAAAGCCCCTCTCAATAAAATATTCAGTAGAAATATAGCATATGTGGTTGGAGGAAGTTGGTCACTTTGGTCTGCTGTTCAAGGATCATGTGTGCGCAGAGCAGGAAAGATGTGAAATTGACAAAAGACAGAAAGCAATATAATGTGGCCTAGACTGCTGCATCTTGTTGTGAATGACTTAGTCAAATTAGAGAATGAATGGCAATGATCTGATGCTTTAATTTCTCAGAACAAAAAACTCTGGTTTCATTAGGAGAAGTAGAAGGCCAGCTTTCGCAATGTTGCTATGGAAGTGGCCCATTTTTTCTTGACAATGAGGGAGCAACCCATCACTATTCATGGGACCGTTCCTACTATACCCATCTCCCAAGGTGTGGTGCAGCCTTTTCTGTACTCGAGGTACTAGGTATCACTAAGTATAGGGAGTGGCTCTTCATTTGCAGCTTGTGTCCTAAATTTAGTTTTTCCATGTCTGGTACCTCTGCTTTAAGGCTAGGGACAGAAGTTACACATAAACTGGTTTAAGTGATCAGAAACTGGTTTAAAGCTGTAACGGAACAGAAGTTCAATGCACATAAACCAGTTTAAAAATGGCTGAAACTGGTTTAAGGTAAATCTGGTTGAATGTAGTATCTGACTTAACTGATTTGGATCAAACCGGTTTATGAAACTTCTGTCCCAGACCCTTTCCTGGTTCATGTTAAATCACAGTCCCCCAACATCCCAGCATGCTTTCCAGCCCTAGGCTGGGCCATACTGCCTGCTCCAGCAGAGAAGGATTGCGGGGGAGGGGGGTGAGGCAGGGACTGCTCCTCCTAGGCAAACCCTGGCTAGAGTCTGGCATTAGGGAGAGGGGTTAAACCCCTCTTCCCCTGAGTACAGAGATGCCCTGCCCTTCTATACTTGCTGAAAGTTACTGCTGCCTGCAACTATGGACTACAAATCCCAGAGCACCTGGAAGCAGGAAGAAGAAGTGATGAGCAACCCTGCAGAGTCCTGCTTCTGTGGTTCTGGAGTGCACATCCCAGAGACCTTGGAGGCAGCAGGAAGAGGAAATGAACACATAGCCTATGCTGGCTATGTGCCAAAGACCCATGCCATAGTGCCCCCCAGCTTCTGGTCTGAGCCACTGCAGGCATGTGTTTGCATTTCCTGAATCAAAAGTGAATGTTCATTCAGTTGTTTTTCAGTTTAATCTCTGCATCTTAGACTAACCTGCAAAGATTGAATTGATTCAGCCTCAGGTTTTTGACTGTCTGTACTTTGCTCAAGTGACTCCTTGCTTTGCCACCTCCAAAAACCACCCAACCAATCAATCCCCAATATAATTGGTGCTGGGGGAGGGCTGGTGGAGGGATAGGATGGGACAGGTGATTACTTCACTGGAAACAAGGAAATAGTATCTGGGGATGGAAAGGTGTAGGATTGAGTAAATGGTAATAATCACTAATAATACCATTTCCTCACCACCTAACACTCAAACTCTTTCGAACGCTACCTGGCATCTCTCCAAGGCAGATGGTGCAGCTTGGCTTGCATATCTTGAGGAGAAGTGCTGCAGCAATTTGATACTGGCTGAAAGACCACATTCACCTTAATCTTTTCTTCTCCCCTGTGTAGAGTTAGGGTCTTTTCCTGACCCTAATCAGGTTTACTACTTTCTCTGGTCTGGAATTCCCATGGTTTCAGTTGGCCTTTGGTGGTTGATACCAGGTCTGTCTGTCTGTCTGTCTCTCTCTCAGAACTGGTTGTTGCGGTATTAGGGTAGAATAAGCTCCTTTTAGTAGAAGAATGAGAGTTTAGCATGGCACCTCCCCCTCTCCTACTTTCCTATTTCAGTTAGGTTGTCCCTTTCATAATTAACTTAAGTAGTGAGTTTGGGGACTGTGCACTCTTGATTTGGCTTTGGTTTAAAGGAGGTTTCATCCAGATTGTGCCATGCAGAAGCCTCCTTAGTTGCCACTAGCAGGGCATTTTGGTTTTTTCCTTTTCCCCACTCTGACACCAAACATGCTGTGAATGAAGTGGGGAGTGCTTGTAATCAGTAGGGCTGTACAAAGCTTCAGTTGCTGATTCAATTTGGAGGAGATTTGGGCCCGATTCGGCAGCTGAATCTCACCTCTGAATTGAATCAGGACACCAATAAAAAGGTCTGAATCGATTCAGAGCCTCTGAATTGATTTGGAAAAGATTCAGAGAGTTTTGCAGAGATTTGGAGATTCAGGCAGTCCCCGCTCACCGCCGCAGGCAGCTAAACCTGGACTCTGTGCTGGTAAGGAGGGGGCAGGTGGGGGGGGTAGAGGAGGGGAGAGGGACCCTGGGAGGACTTCTGCCAAGCCCCTTCCCCTACCTGCTCCCCCAGCCCCCCTGAGTGGCCCCCAATACTCAGCCCCAGTGTCCCAGTGCTTAAAAAAAAAAAAAGAAGCCCCCACTCACTGGCTACTGCAGTGGCTATCGGGGCCTCTGGGGGCTTGTGGTAGAGCCCCCCATGCAGTGCAGGGCAGTGGGGGGGGCAGCGGAGATTGACCCCCCCACCTGGCAGGAGCCAGCGAGTGTGGGGCTTTTTTTTTTTTTTTTTTTAAGAGCCAGGATGCTGGGGCTGGGCGGGGCAGCCATTGATGGGACTGGGAGAGCTGGTGGGGGATAGGGCCTGGTCAATTTGGACATTCAGCTGATTTGGTGGTGGTGAAATCTCTGAATCAGATTTGGCCAAATTGATTTGGGAACTGATTCGAATCACCAAATTGAATCACTGTCCCCTGAATTAGCCAAATCCAAATCTGAAGCGAATACTAGCCGCTTTGCACAGGCCTAGTAATCACCATAGCTGTAGTCCTGACCATCCTGGAGACTGGTGCTAACTGTTCCAAATCAATGGCAACATAATGTTACTAAAGTTGGTAGGAAGAAGAGTGCTGCAGGCTTAATTATATAGACACCTTTTTATCTCCATGTTTACTTTCTTCTTGGTTCTTTTAAATTTAGCTGTCACTCAAGGGTCTCAACATCTTCTTTAGAAGAAGTCATTTTTATTTAGTGCTGAAATACAGATTTGGGGACCTAATTTTAGAAGAACTATCTTAAAAATTCTCACCTTAATCTTTCTGTCCTGTTCTCCTAAGAAACTACTGAATAGGGAGAAGAAAGGAAAGAAATCTCTCTGGGATGTTTGTATATTTTGGATCCCATTGTGCTTCTCCCCAATAAGTAAGGGAGGACTAAAATGATGTCACTGAACTTACACAGCTAGGAAAGCTGAGCCCCAAAGCAGGAAATATGCTCTCTTCCTCAAGACATGTTGAAACATCCCCTTGCAGCTGTGATGGGCTGACAGTACAAAATCTCTGTCCTTTCACCAGAGGCAACCTCTAGCTTCTTCAGACTTCAGTTATGTCATTTGTTCTCAACTAGTGTCAAAAGACCCAGGAGCTTTCTATCTGTCTGCTGGGAACATTGATCCACTCACCACATCCAAACACACAATGTGAAGCTTTTCTGTCTCTCGTTTTCTGTCTCTCTCAAAAATAGCTGTCATTATTTCAGTAACTAAGAGAAGCAGATCTTTGCGCACTTTAATCCATAAATAAACATTTCTTCTTTTGAACTTCATTAAAATTGGATGTGTTTTCACGGTAAAGCACACTGGCATCCCTTATCATTTAGACATATACAGTGATGAATATTGCAATTAATTTTCATCTTTAAAAGTACTGGTGGTCTAGACGCACTGAATTTATGCCAAAAAATGAATGAAATAAATAAACAAGAGTCAAAGAAGTAGACATGTTGCTTATATCAGGAATTTCAGATTAAGAAGTTTCACCACTGCTGCTTAAACAGAGTAGGTCAATCTCATTTGTATTATAACTCCATTGAAGGCAAGGCAGTTACACCTGAGGTGACTTTGGCTTGCTGTTTGTAAGATTGTATCATACCTCCAGTAATACCTGTTGATATATTAGACTCTAATTCCCAGATCTACCCTTTATTCCCCTGACCCAAAGGACAGAAATTCTGCCTTTGAAAGCTAATCAATCAATATCATGTGTTTAGGTGGATAACAAGGCTAAGACTAAGCCAGTGTTAATTTAGTCAACTGTAACATTAATGACAAGATTTATCAGCAAATACCATTTAATTAAGCCACATTATGTGAGCAGTGGATACAGACTATATTGGATCATTACAGAATGATTGTGATGACAAGCGTATCTTGATGAGAGCTAGCGACAGTTGTGCCACAACTGTTTGAATCGAAAATGTTCACACAGTGGTGGCAAGAGTAAATGTTACTCAGAATTACTAGAATCTTGTCAGAAATGTATTTTCTAGTAATAATTATTTTGATAGAAATTCTAGAAATCCTGAAATTTATAATTTTACTTTAAGCAAGGATGCTCTCTCTCTCTCTCTCACTCACACACACACACACACACACACACACACACACACACACGGTGGTGCTCAGTTTGATCTCCTGGCATTGTTCGGGGTGTGGGCAAGTGCTGTACATGATTCTTACATATCAACATCACTTCTACATTGCTCCTGGAGAAGATCCCAGGATCTTCCCCATGTCCCAATGTGTTTTATAAGAAAGCGTCTGCTCTAGCACAGCAGGGTTAGCCCCACCCCTCTGCACCCTAGCTGGAGCAGTGAGGGCTGGCTGAGAAGGGGGTGAGAGTGGGAAACCCAGCTGGGGACCACACCTGGGTCTGCTGGGTGGTGCAGCCCCTGCCAGACTTTTCGTCAGTGGAGCAGAGGAGGCAGGGCACAGGGAGACAACAACCAGAGAGGGACTTCCCTCCCCAGCACCAATCCTCAGCTGGGGCCTGGGAGGGGATTTAATTCCCCGCTTCCCTGGATCAGTGTGCTGGCAGAGACTGAAGTAGGCAAGCAGTTGATAAGGGGAGCGGGAGGAGGCATAATTCCCCTCAGCTCCCCCAGGCCATGGGGGAGGAGGAAGAGGCTGGGGAACCAGGGCTGGAGGGACTGGTCCCCTGCCACCTGTGAGCACAGAGCCAAGCCCTGCAGGACCCGACTGAGAGGTGGGAGGTGTTGGCAATGACCTGACACAATTATCACATGTATGTGCTGGAGATGTAGCTAAGGGAACAGGAGAGGGTTCCAAACTGCTTGGGCTGGTGTGACCAAAGAAAGCAGAGAACTATATTTACATTATAAAGCAGAACCTGTAAAAGGTGAGAGACTGGAATACCTAAGAAGAGACAAAAGACAATGAATGCATGAGAGTCCTGCTAAGTGAATGTGCCTGTATTTTGCCTTCTCTCTCTCTCTCCCTCTCTCTCAGTGCTTCTCTTTCCTAAGAAGCAAGGAAATATTCTGGACTCTGTTTCTCCTCACGCTACGTGGCCTGCCTGAGACCTCTTGGCAGTGAGGCTATAAGAGTTTAATGTTAATTCTGAGAAGTTTGCAGGCAGCTGAACCATACTGGATGATGTGACTCATCTTGGAGAGTTGGCATTTT
>NW_005842476.1:937745-940927 GCF_000455745.1 Alligator sinensis | reverse complement strand
GCTGAGTGAAAGTGGAAAGTTTTCAGCCTCTTAGCACAGATGTGCTAATGGACGTTCCTAGGTAGAAAAAACCTTGTTCACACGTATTACTCAGCAAGCTAATAGGCGAGTAACAAGTTACATTGTTTCATAAATGTTTAATGATTTGCATTTAAAAAAATTAGATGGTGAGCAAAATACCAAGTTAATTAACTATAGAGTCTTAACATTCCCCCAACTGTAGTGTTCTAGCCAAGTATGGCTGGAAATATCAGCTGTCACATATTGAATATTTTAAAGAAGATTCTATTATACACTCAGGGGTTCATTCTCTTCAGTAATGAGGACAGTTACCTCTAGGGAGAGGAAGCTGTATTATGCTTGCCACTTAACCAGGGGCTGATTTGACAGGCATGAGCTCAGAATGTGTATGTATATATAGGGAATCACAGCTGCTCATCTCCACCTCACCTAGCAGGAAATGTTGTGCTCTACAATACTTAGGATTTCTATCTGGGGATTGTTGCATAGCATTGAGTGGGATTCAGACTATTTTTATTCCTGTACATGATGGTTGAGGAGGAATCCATCACCTGCTAAATATTAAGTCAGCAGTTTTAAAAGAACAACACTGTCTCTGCTGAGCTGAGCATACCTATGTGGCTGGGGGAAGCAGGGGCGGGGGTGGGGAGCAAGAACAAAAATAAGAGGAGGAAGCTACCATCCTTTGCATCCTTCCTAATATCAGTGATTTCCATAAGCAGTGAAGTGGTACTTGGGTTGGGGGAGGGATAGAGTTCTCAAGTTTTGGGGTGTTGTTTGGGGAATCCTATCCATAGGTTTACTGTAAGCCAATCTGAGCCTTTTGGAAAGGCAGAATATAAATCAAATGAATGAATAAATAAAATAATAAATCTGCTGAAGACAAAAAGTAAGAGCTTTCTCATAGGAAAGAAATAACCCAAACAAAACAAGACCCATAAGATAATAAAAACATTATGGAAACTACCAGTTGAAATACTAGCTGGGAAAAATGTATTCATTGCATTTTTTTAGACCTTCCCAGATGGATAGTGATGATCAATGATGTGTCTGCAGGTCAATATTGTTTAACAAAAGTTTCATGCAGGCAAGTTTCAAGGCAGACTGTTTCCATGGAATGTTGCGTCTCCCATGGGATATATACAAATCCTGTTCCAGCTGTCAGGTGGATCCCCTGAGTCACATGGCATTGTCTAAGTTCCTTGATTGACTTGAGTTTTATTTATATATTTTATTTATTTATGTTACGTCAGTTGCTGTATTTCTGCTCTCTGCTTTTGACTATTCCCAAACTGAAGTCTGCAAAGGCAATAATGCATGTAGGATATCTGAAGAAGGACTTCTAATATTCCTTCAGGTTGTTTACATGTTTATTTTAGGAGCTTTTCTTTGGGAAAAATCAACAAAACTCACTTTGCATGAAAGTCTGTGGCTGAGATCATTACAAAGAGGTATAAATGCAGTTTGAATTCATGTGCAATTTAGGATCTTTAAAAGAATCATGTATTTGCTTGGTTCCAGAGACGATGAATGAAATGATGTACCAAAATTTATTAGAATCATGAGTGACTGGTGTCTCCTGAATCTGGGGGGGGGGGGCACCTGCAGAACCCACCACCAGTGACGGCCCTGTGAGGGGGGGCACCAACCCTACAAACAGCATTAGTGTCAGCTACCAGCGGGGGCACCGGCCCCATCAGGGGGGCATGTGCACCCCCGTGCACCCTCTACCAGTCACCTATGACCTAACAAAAGAGTAAGCAGGAGCTCTAGTTCCTACCGAGTTAAGATTTAAAAAAGCTTTCGGTTGAGTCGGATAGAATCCCCAACTCCCAGACCCAACCGTGAACTTCAGTTGGGTCCAGGGGGATTATTGGGACTCATAGTGCTTCCTGCAAAGTGCTATGAGTTGCAACAGGAAGCTTCTCTTTTGCCTATGCCCAAAGTTTGCTTTGCTGCCAGGGTTGCTTTGTGAAGTGTGCCTGGCTCAGTTGCAGGTTGTCTTTATGATAGGAGTAGAAAAAGGAAAAACCTGCATAAGGGAAAAGGGAGAGAAAGAGTTTTGTGTGGTGGTAGGAATATCCTTGGGAAGCAGTGGAGTCTGTAGCTCTGTGCTCTGTCAGGATCTCTGCTTGAACTTGCAAAACTTGCAGGGTCTTCTGGTCATTTTTGTTGCCACTCAAAAATACACAGTGATTTTTAGGCAGAACACATTTCTAATCTGGAGTCTCAGTTTAAAGAACATTAAACCGATTTGATAATGCATGTAAGTGGCAAAATATTGTAATCTGCACTGATTTCACATTTGGTGAGTATGCAAAATGGTTGTACAATCATGCTTGAAGTTCAGCAAGTGTACTGGGATAGGGAAGGAAAAGCAAAGCAAAGGGTAGATCCAGAATTTTGTAAAGGAGTGGGTGGTAACTAGTAGGGTGAAAGTACTAGACTTTAGGAAAGCTAATTTAAATGAACTCAGGCGATTAGTCAAGGACGCACTGCAGAGTAGGAGTTTTGAAATGATGGGAGCCCAAGAAGGGTGGCTGTGCCTTAAGGAAACGATCCTTTGGGCACAAAGCGAGACGATCCCCATGCGGGGTAAAAGAGGGAAAGGGGCCAGGAGGCTTCCCTGGCTGACCGCAGAAATCCAGGGCAGCCTAAGGGCCAAAAGGGGAGCACATAAAAAGTGGAAACAAGGAGAGATCACCAAAGACGAATATACCTCCTCTGCTCGTGCTTGTAGGGAGGCAGTTAGACGGGCCAAAGCTACCATGGAGTGAGGATGGCATCCCAAGTAAAGGACAACAAGAAATTGTTTTTTAGATATATAGGGAGTAAAAGGAAGGCCCAGGGAGGAATAGGACCCCTGCTAAATGGGCAGAAACAATTGGTGATGGACAGGGGGGACAAGGCTGAACTCCTCAAAGAGTTCTTTGCCTCAGTGTTCCTAAGAGAGGGGCACAACAAGTCTCTCACTGGGATTGTAGAGAGGCAGCAGCAAGGTGCCAGACTACCATGCGTAGACCCTGAGATGGTGCAGAGTCACTTGGAAGAACTGGATGCCTTTAAGTCGGCAGGCCCGGATGAGATCCATCCGAGGGTGCTGAAGGCACTGGCCGACATCATTGCAAAGGCACTGGCAGGAATATTCGAACGCTCGTGGC
>NW_005842476.1:904181-937178 GCF_000455745.1 Alligator sinensis | reverse complement strand
TGCTGCACCTAGGGAGGAAAAATGTCCAGCACACCTACAGCCTAGGGAATGACCTGCTGGGTGGCATGGAAATGGAAAGGGATCTTGGAGTCCTAGTGGACTCTAAGATGAACATGAGTTGGCAGTGTGACGAAGCCATCAGAAAAGCCAATGGCACTTTATTGTGCATCAGCAGATGCATGACGAATAGGTCCAAGGAGGTGATACTTCCCCTCTATATGGCACTGGTCAGACCGCAGTTGGAGTACTGCGTGCAATTCTGGGCGCCACAATTCAAGAGGGATGCGGATAACCTGGAGAGGGCCCAGAGAAGGGCCACTCGTATGGTTAAGGGCCTGCAGACCAAGCCCTACGAGGAGAGACTAGAGAAACTGGACTTCTTTAGCCTCCGTAAGAGAAGGTTGAGAGGCGACCTTGTGGCTGCCTATAAGTTCATCACGGGGGCACAGAAGGGAATTGGTGAGGTTTTATTCACCAAGGCGCCCTCGGGGGTTACAAGAAATAATGGCCACAAGCTAGCAGAGAGCAGATTTAGACTGGACATTAGGAAGAACTTCTTCACAGTTCGAGTGGCCAAGGTCTGGAACGGGCTCCCAAGGGAGGTGGTGCTCTCCCCTACCCTGGGGGTCTTCAAGAGGAGGTTAGATAAGCATCTAGCTGGGGTCATCTGAACCCAGCACACTTTCCTGCCTATGCAGGGGGTCAGACTCGATGATCTATTGAGGTCCCTTCTGACCCTAACATCTATGAATCTATGAATCTATGGGGTGCAGAGCAGCAATGCGCATTGCAGGGGTGACTGCCCCCCTGTTTCCAGCTCCTGCTTCTTCCCTCCCCCCACACTAGGACAAGCAGACCACACCATAGGAGCAGCACTGGGGACTTGACTATAATAAAGTCCCTAACTCTGATAAGAATCCTGGTCTGCCCTACTTGCTCTTGGGACTTCCCTCCCTTCCCTTCCATTCTCAGTAGCATGTCCCCTCCCCTCCCATTTTCCCCTCCCGCTTCTGCCACTGTCGCTGCTGTCTCCACCTGAAGGGGGATTAGCTCCGGAGCCACTTCTGCCCTGCTGTAACTGGGGACAGCCATAGTGACACTGGATGGGTTCCTTCTCCCTGCTCAGTACCCATGAGGGTTTCCTATCAGCTTGGGAGCAAGTGTGGGGTAGGGGAACCTGCTCATTGCAGCTCCTGCTGTCCCTTGCTGAGCCTGGGTGCCAGCTGCTCTGGAGCCCCTCCCCCTACAACCCTCCCAAACTCCAAATTCATTTCATGGGAGAGTGGGGCTCAGGAGCTTCTGCAACCAGGCTCAGAAGAGCACAGCAATGGCAGCGGGTGGGTTCCTCCTCCATGTACTTGCTCCAGTTTGGCAGGGGACACCTAGGGTGACAATGCAGGGAGGAATAATTCATTTGCTGTAGCCACTCCTGTCCCTTTCTGAGCCTGACTGGCAGGAGTGGCTCCGGAGTCCCCTTTGCCACCTCTCCTCCCCTCTCCACCATTGTTCCTGGATCAGCTGAGGCACATGGAAGGTGGGGAAGGAGGAGAGCAGAGGGGACATGCTGCTGAGCACAGAGGGGAAGAGAAGGGAAGGGAGGGGTGCCAAGAGTTGGGGACGGAGGGGAGGGGAAGGATTCTTACCTGATTTGGGACTTGCAGTGTCCCTGAGGGTTGCTCCCAAACTGTGTCTGAAAATGCATCTGCACCACTGCGCTCCCTCTGGATCTTCTCTGTGTTGGTGTAGTTTGCGTTTCCTGTACCAAACTTTTAACATTTCTGTGGTGTGTTAAGCAACTGTAATATTCTAGCTCAGGTGTCAGCATGTTTTGTTTTGGGATCCTTGGAAGATGCATATTATTTATATTACATTGTTTTTTGTTGTTGTTTTTTAATATTTTGACATGAATGCATGTGTTTAGGGCCTAATGTGGTGTTTCTATATTTCCTTAGCCCAGCTGTCATGCCTGATGTCATGCCCTGATATGCTAGGAATGTAAAACATTAGCACAATGACATGTCAAGCCTGTATCTTTAAGAAAGATACAAAGAGTTATTTTTTTTAAATTTGAAAGGAGCGCTGCTTGCTGCTTTGGGTTGTGGCTGGCGGCAGCTGAGCATTGAAAAAAATTGTGTAGTTTTAAAAGCTATGAATTTCTTCTACAATACTTGTTCCTTGTACTTGGGCTCTGTAACCATTTGTGAAAAAGACTTTTGTTTTTGAAGAACAGTTAGAGGATGATCAAATGTTGCAACTGCAAAAGTAAATTTTCATTGTGCATGTGTGTTCAGCCATCTTGAAAGATTCTTCTTGGAAAATTGTCCACTTGAGGAGCAGAAACAAGGCCTTGAAATTCAGGTGACCAGTCAAGAAGTAACAGTTGTGATTTAGGAATGCTAGAAGCAGCTGGCTTATATTTGCACAAAACCATTCATTAAGTGACTTCAAATAGCACATGAGTAAACACTAAAGCACATTGGTGGATAATTCCAGAGCCCAAGAAGGGCTAAATTTGGTAGGTTTGGTATTACAAATCAGTGGGAGTGAGTGCCTAGCATAGGCATTGACTTTTATTTTTGCCCGGGGGGAGGAGGGGTGGGGCTAAGATGATGGGCATGTGCATAGTTGTATGCTTTTCAGGTGACAGCCCTCTTCCTGAGGGGGACCCTGGTGCTCGGGCCCCTGCGTACCTGGCACCCATGATTCCTAGTTCTTTTAGACTCCTTTGAAAATTCCAGTCTTGATGAATTCTTTGCAATGGCTGTTTTGTGTGAGACAATTTTTTTCCTTTGACAGATGCTGAGATCTTTGGCACATCTTGGCCTAGGTCTCCCCATAAAAGCATAGGGGAGTAAGAATGCAGGAATATAGAGATTTTTATTTTTTTTACTTAGAAAGGGAGCAGAGACGTAGGGGTAGAAGGCTCTTCTGCCTCTTTTCTTCAAGGCCATGAGGTCACCAGCCATCTCTGGAGTGAAGCAAAGCCTGGAGAGAATTCAGTAAGATGATACTGGTACAACAGTAGCTTCACTCATATTTTTGCTGCTGCTGGCAGGAATTTCTGCCCAACTCATATTTTTGCTGCTGCTGGCAGGAATTTTTCCCCCTTAATAATTTGCTCTAATCTCCAAAAGGTCTTGCAGAAGGAAACAAGCAGTTCTAACATGTTGCTACAGGTTACTTGTTACTACTCATAAGCAAGATTGCATGACACAATAGGATATTGTGGGGAAGTGAATTGTATGTATGTGAGACTGCAGCCAAGAAAGTTAGGAAGGTAGAAAGGAAAATGGCTGAGTACAACCTCCTTTGCTTTTCTTCCTCAAAGGCCTTAGGATGAACCTTTCACTGCAAAGAACTTGTTTAGGAAGTACTGACTGACATCCTGTCTGTCTGTGATTTGTTAGATGGCTTATTTAATTGCTGCTTGTACCTAGCCACTCCTTTTTATTCTCAACTGCCTGCTCCTTTTTTTCTTTCCAACTTACTGTTCTAACCACTAATGTTTAGCCAGGAGCACCTTGAATGACAGAAACCTATAAAACAGGTTCAGGGTTGGAAGTGGAGCACTGTATGCTGAGCTCTGCCTGACAGCATTTTCCTTGGATTTTAAGTTGGGGTAGGGGGAAGGACAAGTTTTCATCTTTGTTTTTAATTAATGCAGTCATCATTTTCATTCTGTAGCCTCATGCATTGGAAATAAAAGGAGTATTGTATAAATAATAAGACAAAAAAGGCTCTCTTGATTAGTCATGGAAAACATTTTCAAACAAGATCTACAGAATTATGATAGGTTTGGTGCTTCCTTAAGGTGAGAGTCTCTTAAAATCGGAATATAAATTATTGGATTTGTCCAAGTCTCTTTACCATAGGAAATTTACAACCTATTTTCATACTAGTTATTTTTTGAGTGGGGGAGGGTGGGGCAGGGAAGGGGGGGTTAGAGAGAATTTTATCTAGGTAAGAACTGAAGTGTCTTATTTTTACAAAATAATAAAAAAGTCTTATAATAAAGCTGAGCTTTGCTCTGACACCCCCTAATCAGTAGAATTTCATTGGTGTAAGTTGGTTCAGAATCAGGGCCAGGATTGCAGTCTTAGGTGTAAAGAGACACACAACTATCCATGGTCAGAGAGGTGCCTTGCTGAATCAGAACCCTTGTTCTAATGAGAAATCGCTCAACCAAAACATTTAGAAAATAGAGAAATAACAGGGAGGTTGAGTAAGTTTGGAGACTGGGATACAGACTTCTACTGTTTCTGGCACAGTAGATTATGAATATGGTGAATGACAATAAAATACGTGGAATGAATGACAAGTACAGACAGACACGAGGGTGCATTAGAGAAGATTAATCATTTTTGGACAACCAGATACATGAAACACCACCATCCCAGGTTCAAGAAACAAAGGAATTGGTTACAAAGCAACCAGAGAGAATGGAAACTGGAGATAAATTCTGGCAGTTTGTGACCACCAGAGGCAAGAGGATCTGGCAGCATTCTACATATCTGGAAGCAAAAGAGGTTGGGTAAGAGGTGAACTGCTGGATAGGGGGCAGGGGAACATTGGTCCAGCTTCTGCTGTGAGAAGAAGTGGTAGGCTCTGAATGATTTATATCTCAGTAGAAGAAGAACTAACCTTCTAGAGTTATGAAATGCTGTAGAATTATTAGGAGGGCATTATACTAACAAGAAAATTGGGACAATGGAAAAGGGGAGCTCAGACCAGAATTGAAATGCTGAAAATAAAATCAGGGCACTGAAGGATTATGAAGAGACAAAAACCATCTTTAATGGTCTATTTGCTATTGCTAGGAGCTTGGGTAGGAAACAAGAACTGCTCTTTTATGTAACCTAGCTGATATTACTCAAACCTGGATGGAAAGTCTACATGATGGGAAAGTGAAAACCAATTAATATAACTTATTTAGGAAGGATCAAGTGGGCAAAAGGTGAGGAGGAATGGTGTTTATATGTAAAAAATGGTGTTATCTGTTTCCAAGTCATTGACAAATCAAAGCAAGTGATCATGTAATGCTTACGGATCAACGTCCTAGCAGAAAAAGCACAAGAAGGAAAAATAATTGGTGTTTATCATAGACCACCTAGAGAATAGCATGATTGGCGTTTTAAGCACTTATATATAAGGGAAAAAAGTTGCTGTATCATGACAGACTTCAGCGGAACATACTGGAGGTTTCATATTATGGTACTAAAATGTCTTTGGGATTTCTCAAAATTAGTCATGACCATTTTGTAATTAAAAATTGTTACATCCAAATGGAGGGATTAATAAATTAATAGATGCTAGGGTTGGAAGGGACCTCAACAGATCATCGAGTCCGACCCCCTGCCCTGGGCAGGAAAGAGTTCAGATGCCCCCAGCCAGATGCCCATCCAGCCTTAAATACCTCCCGTGTAGGGGAGAGCACCACCTCCCTTGGGAGCCTGTGGCAGGGCACTGTTTGACCGTGCCACTTTAAGGGCCAGAAGACAGCAGCCGGCTGGTGCCTGATGAGGGCAGCCATTTTAGATCCAGGGCTGCCCATATAAACAGGGCAGTTTGCTGCTGGGATGCCAGGCAACAACATTGCCTGGATGCAGGGTTGCTGGTATCATCTGGAGGTAAGGGCAGGAGCTGTAGGGGATGGTTAGGAGGCTCCTGGTCCTGGGCATGACCTAAAACTGCACCCTGCCAGGAGTGGGTGGCCTAGTGGGGCTCTCAGTGTCACCCCCAGGAAATGCCAGGCCAGTTACCACCCCGGTGAAAGATGGGTTGGGGCGCCTTAACCCCTTGCCCCCACAACCGGGTGGGTTACCCGCTTTGTAGGATCTAAAAGGTGGACCCCAGAGAGAGAGAGAGAGAGAGAGAGAGAGAGAGAGTCGGGCCATAGACTCTTAACCTGTCTTGACATCCCCCGACTGGTCCAAGCTGGGGACAGGACCGAAAGGGTCGAAGGGCCAGGGGCCCACCATGAGGAACGCCCAAGAGCTGAGGGCCTGGGGTTCCGACTGGCCTGGAGGTGGGCCAGGGCCAGTAGAGCCGAAGGTCCTGGGGGGACCACACCTGTAAGGGGGAAGCAGCTCAGGGAGCTATGCAGCGGGAATGAAGGCAGAATAGGGTGCCTGAATGGAGGGATCTAAGTGGGGTCCAACTAGTAGGATTCTGGGGCCCATTGTGGGGCTGGTGATATGGATAACATCTAGATGCCATCTGTGAGGCTTGGGCTGTGGTGTAGGGGAGGAATGGAGCTGCAGATAGTGCCCCCTGGCATCAGGGAAAGAAATGGGCAGCCTCCTACTTAAGCAACATCAGTTAATTAATTAAGAACAAGGTGTGGTGGGCAAGAAGGCGGGCGATTAGCTTAGAAACAGGTGGGCAGGCCACTGGGAAATCGGCCCCGAGAAGGCCCCCTGTTACAGAGCCCATTCCAAATTTCAGCTACCCTTACCGTGAAGAAGTTTTTCCTGATATCTAGCCTAAATCTGTTCTCTGTCAGTTTGTGACCATTGTTTCTCATTACCCCAAGAGGCACCCTGGTGAACAGAACATCTCCGATTCCTTGCTGTGTCCCTGTAATGAATTTGTAGGCGGCCACAAAATCATCTCTCAGCCTTCTTTTGCGGAGGCTGAAGAGGTCCAGGTCCCTCAGTCTTTCCTCATACAGCTTGTCCTGTAAGTCCCTTATCATATGAGTGGTTCTCCTCTGGACCTTCTTAAGTCTATCAACATCCTTCTTGAAGTACGGTGCCCAAAACTGGATGCAGTACTCCAACTGCGGTCTGACCAATGCCGCATAGAAGGGAAGTATCACCTCCTTGGTTCTATTTTTCATGTATCTGCTGATGCATGATGTAGTATGGTTAGCTTTGCTGATTCTTTATTAAACCTCAGACAGAGAGAAATTGATTGCAGACTAGGAACAAGAAAACATACTTAATAACAGATGCTGTATTCAAACAGAATAAAGCTTGACCAGAATCACTGTTTTAATTCAAATCTTTGAATTAAGAGTCTGGGAGATTTCATAGATTTCATAGACATCGGGCTGGAAGGGACCTTGGAAGATCATTGAGTCCAGCCCCCTGCCCCAGTGGCAGTTGGGGGCTTAGACAGTAAAGAAGTTCTTTCTTATGTCCAGTCGGAAATGGTCATGGAGGAGTTTGTGACCATTTGACCTTGTCATCCCTTGGGGTGCTCTGGTGAACAGATGTTCCCCAAGATCCTGGTGAGAACCCCTTATAAACTTATAGGCAGCCACCAGATCACCCCAGAGCCTGCGCTTTTCCAGGCTGAAGAGTCCCATAGCTCTCAGCCTTTCATCATAAGGTCCATCTTCCTGACCTCTGATCATGCGCGTGGCTCTCCTGGACTCTCTCAAGCTTCTCCACATCCTTTTTGAATTGTGGAGCCCAAAACTGGAAGCAGTACTCCAGCTGTGGCCTCACCAAGGCCGAGTACAATGGGAGAATGACGTCCTGGGATTTGCTTGAGAAGCATCTATGGATGCAAGCCAACATTTTGCTTGCTTTACTAGCCACAGCATCACATTGATGGCTCATGTTCATCTTTTGGTCAATCATGACCCCCAAGTCCCTTTCACCCATAGTGCTACCCAGCGTAGCACTGCCAAGCCTATAAGCATGCTGTGGGTTTTTCTTCCCAAGGTGGAGAACCTTGCATTTTTCAGTGTTAAACACAATCAAGTTCTCATCCGCCCATTTACTGAGCCTGTCAAGATTGACCTGGATTGCCCTCCTGTCCTCAGGTGTGAATGTTTTACCCCAAAGTTTGGTGCCATTGGCAAACTTGGCCAGTCCACTTCTGATACCAATGTCCACATCATTAATGAAGATGTTCAATAGTGTTGGCCCAAGGACAGAGCCTTGAGGGACCCCACTGGTCACAGCACACCATGACAATTGACATGATATGGCTTTTTTGCCATGATGAATGGGGAAGTGGGGGTTATCATCCTGGATTCAAGTAAGTATGTTATATATACTTAGTGGTTTAGAAGGGCAAACTTTACAAAGCCAAAAACAGTTATGGATTAAATCAGCTAGTAAAAATAATTTAACCAGAAAAGATATGGATCATAATTGAGAACTGTTTTAAGAATGTTTTGCCAGATGCCCCAAAAGCTAAAATCATTAAATCAAGAACTGTTTTCATTCTAGTTAAAACAAACCAACAAACACTCCCACCCCTTCTCTCCAAATCCTGCCCCCCTCAAACTCAGAGGTGAAGTGAATCAGCTTTAAAAAGGGGTGTGGGGAGGAAAAGCTGATAGCAATGTGTCCAAGTTAGAAACTAGGAAATTGATAAGCAAAGCAAACAGAAACAAAGAGAAATCAATGGCTAGCAGCTAAGAACTTTTTTATGTATAATATGAACAAGAGGAATTCTAACGAATTGATTTTGTTCTGCTACTAGATGACTATGGTAGACTGGTTGATAAAAGTGTTTGTCTTGTTTTTTTAAAAAGAACACAGCAGAAGGTATTTAATGCATATTTCCATTCTATAATTGGGAAAAGTTGTGTGTTTGTTTTGTGGTGAAGACAAAATATGCTCCATTCCAGCAGTAACTCAGGAAAATGTTAAACAGCAGCTGTAAAAGCTAGACTCATTAGATCTGGGTAACTTTCGTTTGAATTCTAAAATATCTGGTCTCGGAACTCTAACTTGTCAACATTGCTTAGCAATAAGTCTTGGTGAACTAGAAGAAAGCTAATGCTATGCTAACATTAAAAATGGTAAATATACATGGATTCATACATACATGGAGAACTAAGGCTAGAAGAGACCTCAAGACATCATCTATATGATAGCCAAATTAATTATGGGCCAATAAGCCTGACACTGATCTCAGGAAAGATTCTGAAACAGCTAATACCTGACTCAAGTAATACAGAAATAAAGAATACTAATATCATTAATATAATTCAACATGGGTTTATGGAAAACAGATCATGACAGACTAACTTCCTTTTTTGTGGCATTATGAATTGTATTGATGGACTTTAAGGCATTTTAATCTGTACTTGTAACAAAGTGCCCTTGGGCTGCCATGGTGGCCCCTTAATGGCTTCTTAAGTCCTGATCAACCTTTGCTCCCTCCTCTCAGGGTTTCCCCCTACTGTCTCACCTGCCATGCCTTTGATGTTGTTCATGAAGAAGGGCAGCAGCCCTTAGAAGCTGGTGAGCCCTAACTGCTCTTCTTAGTCCATTTTTTCTACTCCAGCTCATCCTGGACTGCTTAGCTTGAAGTTCAGACCCTAATGCCCTGAAGTCTCTCTCTCCCTGCCTGGACTAATGCTAGGCCTCTTGGGTGCCAACCCTTGTCTAGGCTTCAGCCTGTTTGACCTCAGCCCCTTTTCCTTCTAGCTGAGGCCCCTCAGTTCAGGTCTCCTGGTTTGGTCCCTGGCTCTTTGGGCCTCAGCCTTGCAGCACAGGTTACCTACCTGGTACCCTGCTTATGGCCTCCTTTGGACATTTAGCCACTCCAGTCCTCTGGGTATTTGACAAGCATAAAAAAAAATACACCACTACAACTGAAATATATGCAAACTGCTTTTTGTAAAATTTGCCTCCACAAGCTATAACTCCCAGAGCTAGGACAATTCTCACCCTTGTGGGTAGCTTGGGTATTTTGGTCACAGCTTGCTGCAGTCAATTTCCCTATTGGAGCTCTTCTCCCTGAAGCCTGCAGGGTCTGACTTCCTGCTCTGGCCCAGGGCCTAGGTTTATGTGTCTGGGAGCCCCACCCCATTTTGGTTACATGTCTTCCCCATAGGCAAGAACAGGGGTTTTACTCTCTTCATTAAGGGTCAGTACTCCTGCTGCTGCATACTCTTCAAGTGACAGGAGCCCCAAGCTCCCTGGTACAGATCCCCTCTTCCTGGACCAGCTGCTTCAATCCCCGATCCTATCTCAAATATCTCTGTTTTTCATTTCTTAATGCCATCTGCCTGGTCTCCCACTATGTGGACCACTTTGGCTCATGCCCCAGATGTATAGATTGGGTTTTCCTCCCCCTCCATTGTTTCTTGGTAACAGGGCTTGGATCTCTTTGGATAATACTGCATGACATTGATTAAGAATGATGCAACATTAACATGACATATATGAAATACATTAATAACTAGTTTAAGTGACGGGTTTCATATTATAATTGCAAATGGAGAATAATTATCAAGTGCTTGTATTTATCTGGCTACTGCTAGGGTTAGCTCTAGGACTTATACTCCTTAGCACTGTTACCAGTGGTCTGGAAGTAGTATAAAATGATTATTGAAAGTTTGCAGATGACACAATGATTAAGGAAGTGGTAATTGATTATGTAATATAGAGTGATCTTAGTAAGTTGCGTGCCAGCAAACAGTATGTATTTCAATATCCTGAAATGTAAAGTAACAAACAGCACAGACCATGCTTATAGAATGGGGCTCTATCTTGGGAATCTGTGCTATGAAAAGGACTTGGGATTTTGTGGTAGATAATCTATGAAGCATGTGTTCCCAGTATGACTGTATTGTCAGAAGGGCTGTTTTGGGCATACTGTACCTAAAAGTCTGCCTTCTCTCTTTTGCCCCATCATGCTTTGTAAGATCACTAAGAGCAATGTCCTGCTAGTACAGGAAACCCTTGCTATTCTTGAATCCGCTATTTGTGGATTAAAATATTCGTGGTGCGCTGCACCATCTGGGTGGGTCAGAGTGAGTGCTGCCATGGCTCCGTCTGGTACTGCACTGAGCTTCTGTCTCTGCAGTTAAACTAGGCACAGAGTGCTGCATGGGGTGGGGGAGGGCAGAGCTGGGGAGAGGGGAGCGGAGAGCAGAGCCTGGTTGGCGGAGAGTGAGAGCCGGGGACGGGGAGGGAGGTGGCAGGGTATTTTCTCCCCAGGATGCAGCTTGGTCGGTCCCCAGGTGCTGCAGGGGAGCACCGCACTTCCAGCCTCTCATGTGGGGGGGGGGGAGCAGGGGGCTGCTGTGCGGTCTGACAGGGAGCCCTGTCAGGGTTCACGGATTTTGCCATTCATGTGGATCTCCAGAACAGATCCCCCATGAATGGTGAGGGTCTTCTGTACCATCAATATGCTATGTTCACACTGATGGTGAAACGTCTGGAAGGTTGTTCTTGGTAATTACTCCTCAGCTTTGGAATTTCCTCCTCATTGAGTCGTACGAGAACCCGAGTCTGGATATCTTCTAGAGACGTATTAAGACCTTCCTATTTGGGCAGACATTTAGCCAGCCATTTTGGGTTGGGATACATTCAAGGAATATATATTTTTTTTATATGTTGTTCCTGTCTATTATTGTAATCTGTCCTGAGCCTTTGTTGGGAGGGGCAGCATATACACCTAATAAGTACAAAAATAAATATATGGCACAGGCATGGTTATTCCTCTCCAATATGGTGTCTGATCTTTGTATCTAGATTGCATTAAGGAAACTGATAAATTGTTGTGGGTTTAGAGAACCACAGGAATTACTAATGGACTGAGCTTTACAGTCAAAGACTTGGGGACTCAATCTGCTTAGCTTATAAAATCTAAGGCCTCTGGAACTGATGGAATGTCCACTGAAATCTTCAAGCAAGGGGGAAGAGGGGCTCACATCACTGCTCCATGACCTCATCTTAATGATCTGATTTAATGAGAAAATTCCAGATGACCTTAGGGATGCCATGATAGTGAGTCATCAAAAAGGAGATGGGTCCAACTGGAAATTACAGAGGGTGTTTTCACATGTGCCCTGGAGGTAGGTGGCGGGGGGGAGAGGGGGAAGGTGTTTTAATTAGAGCAGCTCCACTCCAAGAGCCACTCTAAAGCGCCTGGAGCCTTTTGTGTATCACCTTCCCCATGCTTCAAAATGGTGGTGGGGTTACTTTATCTAAAGCCCATCAAATGCAGGGATGCTAATACCTGAGATGTGGAGGCTGGCTGGAGTGAACTAATTAGCATGCCCCAGCAGACTCAGTCAATCAATTGCAGCCTGACAGAGCAGACTTCTGGTTCATGTATGGGCACCCAGAGGGATCACCTCTACCACAGGAAAGATCATTGTGAGAACCTTCCTGAACTGGCTCCTTCCACTTCATAGATTTCATAGACATTAGGGCTGGAAGGGACCTTGGAAGATCATCGAGTCCAGTTCCCTGCCCCAGGGGCAGGAAGTCAGTTGGGGTCAAAGGATCCCAGCATGATAAATGTCCGAATGTCTCTTAAAGGAGTCCAGAGTAGGTGCTTGCACCACCTCTGGAAGCAGTCTGTTCCAGGCCTTGGGGTCTTGGACAGTAAAGAAGTTCTTCCTTATGTCTAGCCTGAAACTGTCTTGAGGAGTTTGTGACTGCATTTACTGAAGAGCTCCTCCTGAAATCTCAGTGTGGGTTAAAGGCATCAAGAAGAACAACTGACATGATCTTCACAGGTCACCAGCTGCAGGAAAAATGCCAGGAAAAACATAAACTTATTTTCATGGCCTTCTTTGACCATATGAAAGCCTTCAACTCTGTCAGCTGAGAAGTTCTGTGGAGTATCCTTTTGAAGTATGATGTCCACCAAAATTCAACCACCATTCTTTGCCTATTCCATGACAGTATGCGAGTGCTGGTTCTCAGTAATGGATCTACTGCAGATCCCTCCCAGAGGTGAAGATGGGAGTTAAGCAAGGCTGAGTCATCACTCCAACACTCTGCTCAATATTCTCAATATTCAAAATCGGGAGGAGTTATGCTTCTGAACAGGAGACTAAGTTATGCTTTCTCTCAAGCAGGGCCCTGAGGTTCATGGGACACATGGAACAACAGTTACGTAGCTTGTGGGGAAACTTGTGCTACTTCTCCCTTTGTTATCCCTTCTTTGTGGATTGATAATGCTTGTGTCTCTAGGATACTCGGATAAGTATCTTCCATATGCAATATGCCTTGAATTCTTACCTTAACAACCACAGAGATGAAAGGGAGTGTTTCCTTCCTATATTCCATGTGATTAGCTCCATTAAGGTAAATGGAAACTATTTGAGGAAAACAATATTATTGGTTGGGGTTTAATCTGGTTTCTGTCTCTGTCTCCATTGCAGTGCTCCTAATGAATTCCTCGTTGACTTGTTTTGCTGGCAAAGGAAACAAGGCTAATGTTGCAGTATTTGGGAGTGAAGGTGAGATGTGAGTACAATAGCTGTGTCTAGGGAAACTTACTTCAGTTTCCTGATTTCCTGACAAATGAATGAAAACAGGAGGAAAGAGTAGGACATTACATAGTGACCAACTTTGGAGAGGAAGCGTAGTCCTGTAATGAACGCATTGAATTGGGCCTCAGAGATCTGTATGCAATGCTTGGTTCTGTCAGGGACTAGCCTTCTGATTTTTTTTTTTTTTTTTTTTTTTTTTTTTTTTTTTTTTTTTTTTTTTTTTTTTTTTTTTTTTTTTTTTTTTTTTTTTTTTTTTTTTTTTTGGGCAACCCACTTAGACCCCTGGGTAAAAATACTTTTCCATCACCCTCTGTCTTGCCTACCTAAAGCACAAACTCTTTAGAGCACGGCAGGTCTTGCTGTGTGTCTACATAGTGCATACTGTATGCAGCCCCAACTCTGCTGGGACCTTTAATGCAAACAGGCAGTAATTTATAATGATGATAATTTGATGAATGTTCATTATAAAAGAACAGTTTAAATGCTAACTTGAGATGTATCAGACAATAGAACCTGTAGCAAACATTTGACTCTTTGTGCTGTAAATGTCCTTGTAAACATATTTAATCTCACTCCCCTGACTGATTTATTGTCCCGCACAGCTGAGGAATAGATACTTCCCTGTACAACATTGGCTGTACTTGGAAGATACTCTAAAAATAATAGTGCAGGGTTTCATTATTTATTTTACAATGACTCTCTCAGCATATATGCTTAGATTTTTTTCCTCATACACCTTGAATGTGAGATTAAGTTACATGAGCAACAAAGCATTTTCAAAAGTAACTTAACTGAGAACACTGATGTATGAGACACAATCAAATCCATTTATTTGCTTCACAATCAAACCCACTTTACTTTTTGGCTTGAGAGCACTAGTATTAGTAACCAACTAATAAAACATCCCCTTTGTCAGTAACAGAAGCAGATGCAACTCAGGCATATGCAAAGCAAATTTGAAGAGGGAAAAGGTTGCGTTTTCACATGTACACATTTCTGACCTATAACTACATAGGTAAATACTTAATCCATACATAAATACTAGCTTCATAATTCCCCTGAGGAAGAGAACTGCTCTAAATCCTGAACTGAAAGGATTCCTAATATCAAGCAGCAGTTTTGGCAGAGGAGTGATAATTGTCATATTGCAAGTAGTTCAAGCTAAGTAGTCCCTTGAGCTGGTAGGTTTGTGAGATGTTAAACCCACTATGTGCAATGGCTAAGGAGTTCTTCCTTCTCTTCCTATTCTAAACTTACCCTGAAGGTTACTAAAAATGTACATTGTGTGGAATGTATGGGTTGGAGTCTTATCTTGCTACCCACAGTAACTCAATAGGGTTACCTCTGTGTATGAGATCAGAATCTAGTATAAGTTGTTCAAGCTCGATGGTTCTCTTAATAAAAGTACAAATGGTTGCAGAGACCCACATTTTACACAGTGCCCTATAACTAAGCAAATCTTTTGAACAGATGTTTTCCAGTTTCCTATTTTCTACCAATAAAAAAACAACCCCCCCCACCCCCCCAAAACCCCAATTTCTTGTACTCCTTTAACTGCTTTACAATGTAAGGATCTGACATCTTTTCTTTTATAAACTACAGTTAACTAAACTTTGCAACACTTAAAACTGTGAGACACTGTTAATAGATATTTTTGTACAGTTTCCTCCCACAAAATACAGCATACCATACCTCTGAAACCTTTAGGAAAGATTAGATTATATATTTTAAATGTTTTCAGAATTTAAGAGTAAGATTTCTTGTCTGTCACACTGGAATTTAAAGAAAAGCTGAACCAAACAAACATGTGCCTGGTTATAGAACAAATATGGGAAATTCCAAATGGGAACCATTTTGAGTTTAAGAATGGAATTAAAATAATCATTGTAATGGAAGATTATTTATAAATCAGCTCTGGAGTTACTGCTTTTGAAATTCCCATGGGGGGTTAAATGCACAAAGAGAATTAAATACCTAAACCAACCTAGCAACACCAGTGCTGTCAAATACTAGAAGCTCCTAAAGTCCAAAAGTTACTATCAGTAAAATCTCTCAGGCATCTAAATTTTTCCAAAATCTCCTAAGTCTTGACGACCCTGAGTAGTTCGGTAATTGTATCCCAGCAGGGCTTATAAACCAGGCCTTCCCTTGCCTCTCTCCTTGTGGGTGCCTGATTTGGTAGGAATTGCCAAAGTGCAAAAGATAGCTAGAAGGAGGAAGAGGACCTAAGTCTTAGGTGATTGTCTGAGCCACAAGGCTGTAGAGGGCAGTTTCAATCTTTCTTTAGCCCAATTAATATTTAGTTATTGTATACAAGGTAGAAGAACTTCCATAGGAAATACTGGGAGAGCCCCACTATAGAATATATTATAGACCAGGGGTGGGCAAAATGGCAGATCTGGCCCATGGCTGGACTCCATTTCCCAGCAGCCCCTGCCCACATCACCACAGCTGGTTTCCCTGGAGACCCCAGCAGCAGCAGTGCTGTGACAGTGTGGGGCCAGGGTTTCCATGGAGACAGGCCCCAGCAGCGCTGACAGGGCATGTGGATGGGCAGGGAGCTGCTCCGTGGCTGGGGCTGGGATCTTGTAGTAGTGACAGCATGGTCCAGAGCTAGAATAGAGCTGCAATCCACTGCCTGCACACCCCTGCCCAGGGCATGTGGGAAGTGGATTGCAGCTCTGACCCGGCTCAGGACCCCACTGTCACCGCTGCAAAATCCTAGCCCCAGAGTAGCTCCCTGTGACAGGGCAAGCTTTCACACTCGGTGCCAGCACCGCCTTGCCTCCTGTCTGAGTCAGCCACCCACCTCACTCTCCTGCCATTCCTTGATATACTAGTAGTGAGGTGTTAATTAGGCAGGAGGCTGCCCATTTTGAACCCTCATGTTTAGGGGAATACCCACAGCTCTGTTCCATCCCTACACTGCAGCCCAAGTCTCACAGATGGCATCCCAGGCAGCTAAACTCAGGTGTACCCTTCACCCCCTTAGCTGTGGTCCCCTCTCTGGGACCTTCAGCTCCCCCTTGGACCCTGGCCCTATCTCAGGCCAGTTGGGACCCTGAGCCTTTTTGCTCTGTGGGCATCCCTTGTGGTGGGCCCCTGGCTCTTTTGATCCCTCTTGGGTCCTGGCTTCAGTGTGGACCAGTCGTGTACTTCAGGTCGGGTCTAAGCTGCATGCCTGCTTACAGGGTTCAGGGGTCCCCCATTCCTGGCTCAGGTGCTTTGCAAAGTGTGCCTGGCCCCACAGAATCACTCACCCCAAAGTGCAACCTGCATTAGACCCTGCCCCTGCAATAGACTGACTGGGTTACTCACTTGAGAAGTAGAATGCTTGGGGTCAAGCTGTTATACAAATCTGAAAGAGAAGGAAGGATTTGAATGTAGATCTTTAACATCCTGGTAAGGGCAAGTGAGTGGGTGAGTGAGTATAATGGAGGTGTAATTGATTTTTGCACTTAAGACATGGGACCACTTCAGCCAGGTAGACACTTAGAAACTTTTCAAAAATAACCTGTATGGTCTAAATCCTAATGGGGAATCAGTGGGGTTAGATGTCTGAATATTTTTGAGGATCTTAGGCCAGGTTTGTTTCAATAGCAAATGATGCATCTAAAATAGGAGCTGGGTGTTTGGATACTTCTGTGAATTTGGCTCTCGGTGACCTACCAGATGTCACAGAACAGATAGGCAACAAAGGTGCATGTGGCACTTCAAAGTCTCCTGTCTTCCAGGGTGTTGCCTTTTATATTGATGAAGATTGTCTACATAACATGCCTCTCACCCTTGAATTCAGTCTGAAGAACACTGTGTAAGTTCATTTGTTTTGAAAACTAGTTAAAATTGGTAAGGGACAGCAATGTTCCTGGCTGTCATGGCAATGGGATGGAAATAAATCCTGCTGGGTTTTCTAAATTCTACTCTGCTTATGTGATAAATATGTATACTTTGGGTCTGCCTCATGAACTTTTGGTTTCTTTTATTGTTATCTTGAAGCTGATTGTTCAATATTTTTGTTTATGGCATACAGTTTAGTCAGGACATATCCAATAATGTATTCAATAGACAATGATATTTTATGCAACATGAATTGCTTCCATGTCCAATGATGATTTGAAAAATAGGAAAAGTATAATAGATTGTTTTCCTATACACTAACAATATTAGTCAATCTGCTGATCAACTTCAACACTGTATATTGTTAACATGTACATGTATTATAGCCTGATTTTGCAAACAGGAATATGTCATTTTACTCAAATGAATCTTCCCATTCATACATGTCATTGTCTGCTAGGTTGTATTAGTGATTTTTTTTCCTTTTACTTTCTAAAATAATTTTGTATTGTGCTTGTAATTTGAGTTCTCTGATGAAAGAACAATACTTAAGTGAGTCAGAAATAAGGTTATGATATTCTTTGCATTACAGTACGTAATGAGGTCCTCCAGAATCATGGTATAAAGAAGTCCTGCTACTGGCAAAATGTTGGGTTGTAGGGACAAATTGTTGGTCCCAGGTATAAAGAAATAACAGCAAATGGCATTTAAACAAACAAAAAGAATCCATTTGCCTTGTTCAATGTAGGCCTAAATGTCATTGTGGCTATGTAAATTGTAAGAACTCAGATATTTTTATAAACTGTCTGTCTGCTATAATTCAGGCTCTCAGTTTCAGGAATTCTCTACTTCTCTGTGGTTCTACATAGATCCTCCTGAAATGCAAAATCTAGCATATACTATACATTTGGTACTGATAGAGCTAGTAGGAGACTATTTGCCTTCAAAAAACTTTACAGTTTTCTTCGTGTATATTTGAAAACTGGATTTTTTTTTTCCTAAACCTAAAAAATTACACTGAAACCTGGAAGGAAAAAAGAAAAACCTATTGCAAAATACTGTTGACAAGCCCCATGCTTTCATTCTCCTATATGAACTGGACTTTATATTTCTGTGACATTTCATGAAGCATTACGGAGCCTCTTTCAGGGATAGGGAGAGTGCTTGCATCAAAGGAGTATATTATAGGAGTTGTTTAGCCATGTTCCATCATGGTGGTATAGCGTGGCTGGAAAGCTGCACAGACTATTGTGAGGTACGGCAGCAGCGTACCCAAACTAACATCTTTCAGTTTTCAAATAAAGCATTTTGCTTTTCAGACTATTTTTTTTTTCATGAAAAACTAAAATTTTCTTTGGCAAAGCAGGCACTTTTTTTTTGTTTTGTTAAGAGAGTGAGTTTGTTTTCCTGAAACCCTAGTTTTCCATCAAAAAAGTGTAAATGGAACATTTTCAGCCAGCCCTAATTGCTAGTCCGCATACGCTACTAATACTCTCTGTGCAGCAGCAACAAGGAGACGAAGGGACCAACTTCTCTACTATTGATTCTTGCTGGCTCAGCTGGTGGTCCTTGGGCCTTATTAAATGCTCTGCAGCTTTTATTCCCTTGAGCTATAGCTTCAACTGTGTAGCTGCTCTCACTGCATGCCGATTCCTAATAAAATTTGTTGAACAATAAGGTTCAAGGTTGGCTCATCCCTAAGATTAAGTCTTATCAGCTTTCAGCACAAGCATTCGTGTAGTACTTAGTTAGATTTGCTTCGCTTAAAGCTTTCTGAACAATTGGTTTGCATGCTGCTGTTACTAACCCCAGTTCTAGCCTATGTGATGACCTTTTTCCAGACCAGATTATTTATGCATCTAGGGAACTGTGTACTGGCTTCCAAGCAAAGTTTACTGTCTATTACATATGACCTAAAACTATTTTTCTGCACATGTATAAGAGTCAAGAGCATGATTCTCCTCCCCATCACTCCAAGTTTATTTACATCCTGTTGTATTATTTTCAAAATACACTAAATGGGTATTTTCAGGTCTTGTAATAAAGCCTGTAACTGGAGCATTAGATATTCTCAAATTTGTGGGTGGCATACAAGTTAAACAGTACTATTGACTGACCTAGTGAAAGATAGGTGCTGTAGTTAGTGCCTCAGGGGTATGACTATATTTTTACTGTTGCGATTAATTCATAAACAGGCTTTTACATTCCTCTCATCACTGAAGGCCTTTGAAGCAAAATGGCAAATACGTGTGATCAATGATACCAACCTACACCCATGTTACAGGACCCTGGCTGCTTTCATGGACCGCCTATCCCTTCTCAGCCTTCCTTGCTTGGGGCTCATGCCTGGTCTCTCACACCCCCTTAATGCAGCCTCTGTTCATAAGGGCCATCAGAAAGCATGGCCAGTGCAAATGAAGAATGGAGGCTGGAAGGGCAGGGGGGCAGAAGAGACCAGTCCCCAGTACAGAGCAGAGAGGGCTAAGGTGGCAGCAGGCAGGTTGAGAACATGGCCACTTTAAGAAACTGGTACACATGCTGCACGTCACTGGTCTCCACCCTGCAAAATGGGCTGAATCTGCCTGGGCTGGATCAGTGTTGCAGATGGTGTCCCCCCATGGCCTGTAGGTTGCCACCCCTGCTCTAGGGACTCTGAGGAGAGGTGCCTGTATTAAAAGTGGCTTATGCTGCTGTACACTGGTTCTGTTTGCTCTTTCCAAATGCTGTCTAGAGTATTAGAGCCTGCTGCACACTCTGCAAGTGGTGCTCTTATTTTTTTCCATCCCTCTTTTTCTCCAGTAATAAACCAAATTCCACAGGTGCACTCTGTGAGGCTAAGAAATAGGATATTTCCCCTTCCTTGAAAAAATCTGAAGGTAAAGTCCCTCCCCGCTCATCATTCTGTGTTCCTGGATCGTACAGCATGGGGGCTGAACAATACAGTTTTTGAAGTGTCTTGCTCTTCGTCCCACAGGACATGAGACCGCATGCTGGAGAGAGCGCTTCCCTGCTGCACCACATAATCTGTACTGCTGCTGGCTGGGCAGTGATGTGGGGTGACAGAGCAGTGAAAAGGAGGTCATAGCTGGAGAGGGGGACCTGCCCAAAATCATCGAGCCTGCCAAGGCCTCCTGCTGCTTTTATTCCTTCACTGCTTGTTGCTGTGCATGTCCCCCTAGTTCCTTCAGAGTTGGCAAGTTCAGCACAAAGAGTTTCATTCAGAGAGAGCTAGGACAACGTTCCTCCTGTCATGGACCTCATTTTTTTTTGTGCTGCAATTCGCCCAGCACCTGGGGTGATACAAAGCTCAAAAAAGGTAGGGAAGGACAGAACAATATATGAAGCTGAAGCACAGAGGTAAAAACAATGAAAACTGAAATGCTAAATCAATAAAAATGCAAGTAAGTATTCTCCCAGACAGGCCATGCTGAGGGATGAAGTAATGGGGAAATGGAGAAGTGAGCAGAGTTCAGAGTCAGTCAGAGACTCAGGCAAATTGTACAGGAAGGACAAAGGTTGGGGGGGATGAGGGGGAAAGGGGAATTCAAAGGGGAGTGAAGCAATATGAAGGGAAAAAGCAGCTTCTAGCAGGGAGAGAGAAGGTCAGAAGGAAGCAATTCCAAGGAATAGTAAACATTTGCTCCGTTCTAACCACTCTTATTAGTAAACTAGCAAATTGCCTGCCAAGAATGACAGGGAGGAAGGACGGCGGGGACGGAGCCCAGCCTCTGGCCCTGCACCCCTGCTCCCTCCATCCTTGTCTGCAACCCCCACCCGCTTCGGGACCGAATCTGTTCCCCCCCCTCCCCCATTGCTTCAGGCCTGACCCTGTTCCCTCCTGGCAGTTTGGGTCCGGGGATGCCCCCTTCATCCCCACACCCCGCCGCTGTGGGCCCGGCCCTGTTCCCCCAACACCCCGCCGTGGCAGGCCCAACCCTGTTCCCCTCCTGCCACTGTGACCTGACCTGGTTCCTCCCCCGGCGCAGTGGGCCCAACCCTGTTCCCCGCCCAGCCCCCTCTTGGCTCCATTAAGCTCTACCAAACCTAAAACCTGCAGTGCTTTTTCAGCATGTATCATGTGTAAGTGGTAAGGACCTGAACTCTTCCCACTGAACCTCAAGAAGAATGACGTGGGCTAGGGATGGACATTCAAAAAGCCAGAGCCTGAACTGATTCAACCTTTGCAGGTTATGTTGAACTGGTTTGCAACAACACAGACATTCCCTCTGGACTGAGCGAATGTGGGCACATGCCTGCAGTTGCTCAGGCCAGAAGCTGGGGGTGCTAGACCACAGCCATGACTGCAGGAAGCTGTGCTGGGGCAGGGGGCGGGGCGTGGCCAGCCCAGGCTGAATTGGCCGGAGAGGGGTTTAGTTCCCCCTTCCCTTTCCCACCAACAGGGACCCAAGCTGGGTCTGCTGGGTGCTGCCCCCTCACTGCTGCAGCCACAGACCAGCGTGGTCCCCTGGGGCAGTGGGGGCAGGGAGGGGGGTTATTCTCCCCTCTACCACCACTGCAGCAGGAGTGGGCAGGGACCTTGATGGCGGCAGCAGCCCCTGTCATAGTGTCAGGGGGCGCAAGATCCTTCCTGGCAGGGGCACTGTGCTTCAGGGCAGGCAGAGCTTTGGTGGACTAAGTGTGGCAGCATTGGGGGCTGGAGGGGGTCAGAGCCCTCCAAGCCCCACTCAGTGCCATGGTCTGCAGCAGCTTTCCCCACCCCACAGCAGCCCCCCTGTCAGGAAGGGCTTGCACTCCGGGAAACCGTGACAGGGGCTACTGCCCCCATTATGGTCGCTGCCCCTTGCCGCTCCAGTGCTCCCAGTGCTGCTTCATGCAGTTTGCTACAGCTCTGCCTGCTCCACAGCGCAGCACCCCTGCTGGGATGGGGCTTGAGCTCCCTGAAACTATGAGAGGGGCTGCTCCCCTCATGAAGGGCCCAGCCCCCTCCCACTGCATCAGCCAGGTTGGGGCATAGCCAGATGCCAGCAGGCAGGGTCCCTTGTGTAGGGGCAGGGATGCGAGTTATTCCTCCTCTCTCTGGCATCCAGTGGAGGGGGCAGCCGGGGGTTTATTCCACTGCTTGGCGGTAGCGGTGGTTAGGGTGGGCAGACTCGGCTGCAGTCTCCTAGGGGCAGTCTCCAGGGAGGAGGGGCAAAAACCCCCTCCTCCCTGCCCCCTTCTTCCTCGGGCCATGCTGGCCCACCACTGCAGCAGCGTTGGGGGAGTACCTGGCAGACCCAGCTTGGGTCCGTGCCGGTGGGACAGGAAGGAGGGTATTAAATCCCTGTCTGGCTAGATCACTGCCCCTGCCTGTCCGTGTCTGTCCCTGCTCCTGCTGGGAAGCAGAGTTGCAGGCCAGCCCTGCTGGCCTGGAGCAGAGAGCTCAGCCCAGAGATCATGCTGGGATGCTGGGGGACTCTGGTTTAAGTTAAACCAGGAACAGGTCTGGGACAGACAGTGCATAAATTGCTTTGAGCCAAATCAGTTAAGTCTGATACTGCTTTCAATCAGGTTTATCTCAAACCGGTTTCAGTCATTTTGAAGCTGGCTTATGTGCACAGAATGTCTGTTCTGTTACAGGTTTTAAACCAGTTTCTGATCACTTAAACTGGTTTGTGTGTAATGTCTGTCCCTAGCCATGTTGACTTAAGGAGGGCTATGAGATGTAGCATTCAGAGGCGGTGCGGTTCATCATTCTTTTGCAGCTAGTCAGTTCTTTGGACTGATGTCCACTAGGGCTGTGCAAAGCTTCAGGTGGTGATTCATTTCAGAGGAGATTCATCTGGATTCAGTGGTCAAATCTCCAGATCCAAATTGTATTGGGGGACCAATTTAAAGGTCTGAATCGATTCAACGCTCTTCGAATCTTCGGAAAAGTCACTGTCCCCTGAATCAGCTGAATTTGAATCCAAAACGAATACTAGCTGCTTTGCACCAGCCTAATGTCCACAGGGCTCAGGGCAAAGCCTTATTGGTCAGATTACTTTCCTTTGAGCCTGTGGTTCCCAACCTTTTTAGACTTAAAGCACTCATTGGAAAATGCCAGCTCTTAATTTTCACTTATTTTTTGATTACAGAAAAAAAATAGAGAAATTCTTTTCTTGCAAAGAATGTTTTTAACACTATGCGTGCCTATTTGAAATGTCTGGGTTCATCTTGTGAATCATGTTTACATACCTAATAGTGCTAATGTTCCATAGTACTCTCTGATAGCCTTAAAAGAATTTTAAGGGACCCCAGGGTGTCACAGCACCCTGGTTGAAAATCACTGCTCTAAGGTTTACTTTGGTTCAAATCACATTTTTAGAGCCTGCCAAACTAATCCTTATGAGACAGCCTAGCCTTCAGCCTGCCATCCTAAAGGGTTGTTGCCCCGTGCCTTGGAGTGACTGTACTAGATAAGTGATGGGACTTGCATTTCTATGGAAGAGATGAGGTTTGGATTTTTTTACCCACATTCTTTACCCAAAGTCCTTTAGGGTTCAAACAAACATGACCTTACCAAAATTGTTCTAGTAACTTAGTCAATAAAAAGGAAAATGATAAATTTTGCTTAGCTATTTTTTTCCCCAACAGATAGAAATATTTTGCAGGGACACATTTCTGTATATAATTCATAGAATCTCTGGAAGGGGACCTCAAAGGTCATCTAGTACACAGGCTGGCAAATTTTGCAGCTGTGAGCCAGAGCTTGTGACCTGGTTCCTTGCCACAGGCTGCCAATCTGCCTGCACAATCCTTGCTACAGATACCTGGCCCCTCTGTAGTGAGGGTGAAAGCATCAAGAAGGTCTGTGGAGGGGGATGCTGTAGAGAGAACAAGCAGCTTGGTGCACTTGTGTTCTGATTCTTTGTCCCAGCCTGGGCTGGTTCAGACCTAAATTCTTCATGGGTTGGATCTAGTCCACCAGGTGTAGGTTGCCAACCTGTGATTTAGTGTCACTCTCTGCATAAGGCAGGATCACTCCTGTCTAAACCATTTCAGACAAGTGACTGTCTAACCTACTGTAAAAAATTTCCAAGGATGGAGGTTCAACCCTTCCCGTGTAGCTATTCTGTTCCAATGTTTAATTCCCTCCTTAGTTACAAAGTTCTTAATATCCAGTCCAACTTTCCCCTGTTGCCATTTAAGATTACTACTTCTTGTCTTGTCCTCTATATATTCTGCCTTCTATTTACTCTGTATTATGTTTCAAAAGAATATCTTGAATGGTTTTCATTTAAACAAAATTCTCTAGAACATTAAGTAAATTACACTTTTCTTTTCTTAAATGAAAAAATAACAAAACAAAGTCTTGCAACCCCCTACCTTGGAAAATTAAAATAAAACAACCAAAAACCCCAGAACCCGCTGTATTTTTGCATCCTCTAGGGTGGAAAGGCATGAAAGAGTTCATGGTCTGATATCCTACCAAATTCACTTCATTTAAAATTCAACACCTTGTTTTCCCACTTGGCCAACAGGAGCAGGTGAACACTGTGGTCAATGTGTAATTTAAAAACAATTCCTTCCTACCTGTGCTAAATTAATGTTTCATGGCCATGACAGGGAGGCATAATTCAAGTGTAGCAGAGAAGAGGGGAAATTCATCCTGGCTCTGTTTGCTATAAAATATCCCATGCATTTCTACCTTCAGCATGTTTCCTTTCCCAATCAGCAAGTAAGTGAGATAAAATATCCTTGTTAAAAGAAGTAACATTCTCCATTTGTGTCACTGGAAGAATGCCTCATTTGTCAGCAATAAAGGACTTACATTAATTAGATTTTTCTTTTAATTCTCCATATGAAATACCAAATGGACAACACAGTATGCGGATGACTTAGTGAACCAAAGGAGTGAGTTCCAGCATCCTACATTAATCAGAGGAATTTTTAACAGGTAGGGAAGTCTCAATACAATTTTACTTAAGGAACCAGGTGATGGGGTTGAGAAGTAGATTGTTGGCATATGGCACAGAGCTTGTTAGCAACAGCAGACTGCATAATCAATCAGTGTTTGGCATTTTAAACTACAACTAACAGCATCTTATGGCTTGATTTTTGCAAAGCCTTCCTCACATGAATAGTTTACTAATGTGAAGACTCCCTCTAACATTACAGGGCTACTTGGGAGAATGAGGACTGTGAGCAAAGGTCAGTTGAATCATGCTTTTACTCTACCTCATTTACATGGAATGCAATCAGTGGAATAGCAGCTGTTAGAGGTGAATAAAAAACAGACAACTGTAAATCTTACGTTGAACTAAGTTCTTTCTGCAAATAAACTCTTCAGACTGATGAAATAGATGACATTCCCATCTTGCTGTTGCTCATCCACCCAAGGATGTGAAATCCTTTTGCTTATCTGGTCTCCATCCCACCCCCATCTTTGCTATGTAAACAGTACAGCTTCATCCATTATTCAGCAATCAGAAGACTGTCAGGATCTACTGGCTGCAAAACTTGGGAGTTCTTAGATTTTTTAATTGAAATATAGAAAACCATACCTGCAAAACTGCTGGGGTGGGAAATGAAGAGCTTCATTCCAGAGAATAATTAGTCCTTGTTAGTAACTCCTACATTAGGCTCCCCTGATTTTTTCTGGAATGATATGGAGCTAATTTTTTCTTTTATGTCATTGTTCACATTTGCCTACCTACAGTGAAAATTATAAATGAGACCTGGAAATGGGATCTGGAAAACTCATAGAAGGTTTTCAGTGGGTGGAAAAACACCCTTGACATTGCATATAACATAGAAATAAATTTAACAAAAGAAGTGAGCTTAAGTCACTGTGAATACATGTTTCTTTTGGTAAAATAGTTTCCAATGACAGTTTTCAGAGCCCTTTTTAACCAAATTGTGGAAGTGCGAGTTCTAACAAAATATTTTTTGTTCATTTGAATTCATGTTAAAAAATCTCATGCTCAAGGCTTCTCACAACTCTCCTAAATTGATCATTCTTGTCCCTTGTGACATTGCCATTGGTTCTTCTGCTCTGCAGTGATGCCAACTTCACCTGCCCATTTCACCTTCCAGCACACACCTTTATGAAGTACTCATAATTGTTGGTCCTTTACACCACAGCTGGTGAATGACAGGTTGGCCAATTGTTTGTCATTAGTAAAGATATTGAATCAAATACTTTGTACTCAGATTCTTTGATCCTATACCTACTTATATTGGCCTGCTAATATGTGCACAGGGGCAACCCTCTAACTATGTATAGCGTGTCTCTATAAATGTAGCGCTTCACAGTCAGAAATATTCTCCCTGTGCAATAAGGGAGGACGGGAGTAGAAGGACAGAATAGTAATTTTATTTTTTGCTTTTGGCAAAAGCTCCATTTGCACCAGTTACATTTCTAATTGGAATATATTAGTGATGGTGTGTTATGACTACCTTGAGTCTCAGCTCACCTGTGTGATGTAGTGTATCTAAATACATTGTACAGTGTATTTAAATACACAGCCTTGGGACTGACAAAAGGCTATCCACTTACCTAGAGTATTCACTTATCTGAATTGAATATAATCAGTGCTCATTAAATACCCAGTGTTCTGGTGCCCTGGTATTTGTTCCAGGGCTTCTAACTTCCCTCATTTGCCAAGTCAATAATAGTCACTACTTTTGGAAGCCTTGAAGATGAGGGTACCTAATCAGTTGCCCTATGAATAGCCCCAAAACTTCGCTCTACTCTCATTTCCTAGGCTTCTAATAGGCACTGGTGGGGTTACCATTAGAAGCCTTGAAAATTAGATGGAAGTCACGAAACTCACTAGCTCCTGTCACTTTCAATAGCAGCCCTTTAACAACAGCTTCCCCTCCATTGTTTCTGGATTGGTTAGTACAATTAATTGCCAAATAGACAGTTACCCTAGTACAGTGGTTCTCAGACTTTTTTTTTGTGGACCTCTTGAAAATTGCTGAGGGTCTTGGCGGACCACTTAATAAACTTTTTTGTTCTACAAATCAAAGCACACAACTCATATTAAAATATCCGTAGTCTTACCTAACAAGTACAGATATTCTTGATTGTTTGCAACCTTTTTGCGGACCACCTGAATAGAGCTTGTGGACCAGTGGTGGTTTGAGGACCACAGTTTGAGAACCTCTGCCCTAGTATGCAGTTAACTGGTGCACAATTTAGCTACAATGTAGACAGCAGAAAAATGCAAACTCCTTTAGTCCTTTATGAGTTTAGAGAAAAGACAACTAATCAGAGACTGTAACTATGTAAGCAATAGGCAACAAATTAGGGTTGGCCTTATTGGGATTGTGCAGTTAAGCAAACTGTCCACTTGTCATGTATGGGTGCAGGGCATTGTCCTTATGCTGTTCAGATTAAGGACAGAAACAAAATGACACCCCAAGATGCTGGAAAGGAAGGGCACTGAAGGTCGCTTTGATCCTGCAGGAAAACAGAACCCCAAATCCTATTGCTGGGACTGGGGACATTGATGAATGAAACTAAGCTCATGGTTTTGGTTGGCAATAATATCAAACAAGACACCAGCTAAGAACTGAAATGAAAGAACAATAAATTCATACAGGGAACCTTGCTGTTGACCCCAATAAGAAATTGCACATTTCTCTTTTTACACTAATACAGTTGATTGGGATTGGCAAGCTTCCTACATGGACTGTCTGAACTATAAAATTTGAACTATAATAATATAGGCAGACTGAACGGACAAGCACAATAGAACACATTTGGTTACACCTACAGCCAGAGCTTTCAGATCAGGGTTTTTACTACAATGCATTCTAGTTATGATTGCTTGCTCCTGCAGGCCTTCCTACCAATGAAACAGCGTTTCTGGTGAAAAACGTATTTTGCTAGTGATTTTTCCAGCTCCACTATTTAAAAGCTGATAGTACCTGGGGACAACTTCTGGACTTAAACTTTGCAGTACAAAGGAAAGACTTAATTTGATGGCTTAAATCTGCTATAATCTTGCCATCAACAAGGTGAAATTTCACAAAGTTTGCTCACATCGTTGTGCATTTTAGGCTTCTATTAGTGAAATTTCATATTTATTTTCCTGGCAATAACCTAGGAAAAGGATGGGGGTGGGGAGGCGGAATACCTGGTTAGTTAGCCATTAAGAACAAGCTTAGCCTTCAAGTGAGGGACATTTTTGCTTCATACACTTGTTGTTGTATACTGTTATTACTGTATTGCCTGGAAGCCCTATTTATGGATCAAGACCCAATTGCAGAAACATACCAAAATAAGAATCTCTGTCTCACGCACGGAGCAGAAACGTATCTGGAGTTCTGATTTGTATGGAGGAAATAGCTATTAGGATTTATAAAGACTGATCTAAGGAGTAATCCAAGTGAAAGTATACTTATTTGGGGGAATTCCACAAGTGACACATGGCCTCCAAAGTAAGAGGCATCCCTATTTAAAACCAACCAACCAAAACAAAGCATATATGTGTACTGTTCTATATATATAAGATGCTCCTCCTTACCATTTGTTTCCATAAACTTTTTTGGGGGGTGGGAAATGACATTTTGTATGAGTTGGTACTAATATTTCCCCCTGTGTAGCCACTATATAAATTTTATATCATTTACAGTTTTGTTAAGTCCCATTCACACCTATGATGCTATGTTAATAAAAATATATCACTTTTGTATACATTTCCTCAGTACTTCTTGATTCCCACCCTTACTCTCTAATAGCAAAAAGCCAAAGTTGTTTGTTGTGTTTATAGTAGCTAAAATTGTTTTTCCTGATGTAACACTCTATTATGATCTTCATTAGGGATTTTCTGAAGTGCAGCAGTCATTAGTATTTGAAGGAAAAATATATCTCAAATAGCTAATTGAATACAGTAGGTTAGATGCTTTTCTTACTTATTCAGGTGTAAATCTTTTAGAATCACTGGAGTCACAGCAGTGTGTGACTGAGACCTGGTGTAAGCGTGAAAGGAGAATCATGCCTACTGAGCATTAAAATAATGACTAATACACAAGGGACTAATTTAGAAGGAACACTTAATCATGGCTTCCTGTAACTGGGCCACTGTTTGAAACATATAATTACAGATCAGTAATTGTAGATAAGAGTACACTGGAAAACTGAGGACATTCAAATAGGAATCATTGCCCCAACTCTTTTAATGTAGGTTTAAGGAAATGAATAATATCCTTGTCTGATCCTGTTTCATTTTAAGGTCTTTCCTTCCTTTCCCCTCACCTTCACTTAGTTAAGTCTGATTTTGATCATTACAAAAAGATTCTGAATCAATCAGGAACACTCCACTCTTATTCTCCTTAAAGTTGGAGATGGCATGTGATCTTTCCATTTGTGGTAGGAATTTCTCAAGTTCTCTGTAGGTACCTGTTTATACTATACCCCTTACATATCCTAATCTGTTGTGTCTGAACTTCAGCAGTTCCCAGCCTCTAGTACACTGATAATTCAAGCTTCTCTGACTGGATTTCTACTTCTTGTCCATGCCATTATTTGTTAAAATATGGACAACACAAATTACACAAACCATTATTACTATAATGAACTTGGCTGTATCTTACATCTCATCAGGGGTGATACTAGTGTTTGGATAGTCAATTTATATTTAGGACTAATCTTATTTCCATTTGTATAGTTAGTTCTATCATGATCATCACTGTAGCAATTAAAAGCTTCCTATCTATCACATTTGGTTCATTGGTGTTTTGTGTGTGACACTCTCATAGCTATGTGTTTATGTTAAAGACAAGGTTTACAGTTTGATCTTAGAGCGGAAAGTAGTGAGGTTTGTGGTGGTTCTTAGTTCCTGTGGAGTAAATATCCCAAAGAATTTGTGGGAGGCCAGCCCAAGCCCGTCTTCTGCACAATTGAGCTTTACCCTTATAATAGAAAGTCTCATCATATGAGAAGAGTGAAGGCTTTGACCATGGTCTGCATCTATGCATGACTCTCAGCTCTGGCCATTTGGTACCTTGAAGATAAGAACTGAAACCTTTAACATGTATCAATATTCTACAGAAAGGCAGTGTAGGGAGCAGATGGTGGGCCTGATATTCCCCTGGTAGTCCGAGTTACTACAAAGGCATATGGCCATGTTCTGAAATGGTCAGAGTTGCCTAAGGACTGAAGGCTTCATACCCAGATACAACACATTCCTATAATCTAGATGAGGAGCAAAATAATTGATGTCAGGTCATTGTTCACCAGGATAGGATGGAGTCTCTTAGCCAGCTGGGTTCTGTTAAAAAGAATGACATATGAATGTTGCTATGTAAGGGGTTAACACCAGTAAGAAACACACAAGTAGTCCTAATACTATAGACTGAATAAACCAGTTGTAGTATGTTCCTTCAACCAAAGGAGATGGTGCCAGGGATTCAAACTCATCATGTCTGTCTTCTGCTCTTTATCTGTAAGTGGTGACAGAATTCAGTGGAAGAACTCGAGTTAGCAGAAACTGGCCATCAACCTGTTAGGAAAAAAAATTCACATTGTACAATTGGGCCCAACTCCTTAAACAGGTCGTGTGAAGTAAGGATGACTTGGCACCCACATATTAGATCTTTACCCAGCTTTGTATTTTCAGCTGCATGCACTGCACAGTTAATTAACTGATGTATCTGCCTTCAGGAGAGATTATGGAAATGCTATCAGACATAAAGGGATAATGAGTCTGAACAGGTGTAAGAGATTAGATATAGCTGAGAATAACAAGTGTATGGGGGAAAGTACTGACATTTATTATAGTCGGTCTTTCCTTGGGAGATAAGACAGAGAAGAAAACCCTTTCCTCAGGAGAGGGTTTTAAAAATATGGTTTGGAGTACAATTTATTCTTTTCATAATTAGCAGCCCTTGAATGATTACATAAGGAGGCAAGTTTCACTTGTGATTGAGTACCTGTATACCAGACAACTCGCTCATGTGGGGCAACATGTACCTTTTGCAGCTTCATAGAAGGTTAAGTCAGCAGCCTTGTCAACCCGGGTTAAATTGCTAACTGGCACAGTGTTTTTACTGGAAGAACTTGCCCCACTTGCTTGGAGTCATGATGAAATGCTACATTCTTGCAATCAGTAGGCATAGTAGTCTCTAAGCAACCCTCTTCCTGTCCTGTAATGTTGTGCTTACCCAGCAGCTAGGTGGACAGGCTTCCCTCTGTCTCAGCCTTCCGTCAGTGGCCAGTGAATTCAGATGCGTTTCATCAGACAGTGGAAAAAAAAAGATATATGACCTGGATATATGCCACAAAAACTTGGACCTGGGCTTGGAATTGGTTTCCAAGCTTAACCTCAGTTTTTTGAGATGTTCAGAACACAGGGTTATTTAGTTTGCTATACAGAAATGGCCTAATTACAACATCTAGATCCAGACCAAAGTCCAGAAATTCTGCCAAGGTTCTAGAAGTATTTGGATTTGGGACTTTGGTGTCCTTACACATCTGGGCGTCTGCATGGTAAGGCTGCTCCACAGCGACAGAGCTCAGGCTTCCCAGCAGCCAGCCATGTGAGTAAGGAAGAGACAAAGTTTCAGGCAGAAACTGGCTGCAGTTGGCAGTAATTGGTTGAAAGGGATGTTGCTGGGGTGGGGGGAAAAGATTCAGTGAATGGCTATTTTCCAATGTAAGAACATGTCACTGGACCATTTCACGGTCCTTTTAACAAGAGTGAAGGGAATTTCCCAGTTTCATGATAAGGAACCTGCACAGCAACCTGATGTTCTTTAGAGGACAGACCACAAATATATTATGGGATTTTAATACCAGTAAGTGTGATGAGGTGACCAGTGTCCAGGAAAACAATAAAACAGTATGAAAAATCTTACAAAAAACAAGACCAGAGGCCTGTTTTATAAATTGCAGAGAAAAGTCAGCCAAATGCAATCAGAGCTTTCTGGTCAAGGTCTAATAGTTGTCAAGAGAAAGAGGAAAATGATATTATAAATCAATATTTTTTGAAAAAAGATAAGATTTCTGTTTATACAGACAAGGGTGTAAGTCCCAATTGAATAGTCTTTGTTTGCCCTCACAGAGCCCTTGATAAGTTCATATACAAACAACCCTGGCAAGTGGTGCCAGACTGACCAGGCCTATCCCCGTCCAGGTGTAAGTGAACACATAGTTTTGCAAGTAAGCACATAGAATTACAGCCCTATCTCTGGACCTTAATTGCTTGATGGAAAATAAACACTCCTAGTTACATGATCCCCTCCTCCCCTACATTGCTAGAATAACACAAATCAAGACGATCTGTGATAAAACAGCTTTTAATGAAAGAAGGTTGTGTTTCTCCTTAAATCCCTGTGAGTCTTGGATTTGGTTAGAGAGAGAAAGGTAAAGTAAGCTGAGCTTGAGAATTGCGAAAATTAAAAATTCCCAAACCTTTTTAGACCTGACCTAGACCCCAATCCTACAAAGGTCCTGAGATATTTTGCAAGATGCTAACCTCAGCAACCAGTAAGCGCAGTGAGAACTGGGGTTTTCAAAATTTTGCCATACTGGGCCTTGTGAACTCAAACTTAAAGGACCTGAGCATCTCTTAATCCTAGGCAGACAAGGTTCTTTGGGTAAATGTGATATCTTTTATTAGACTAACTAAATAGTTGGAAAAATCTCTGTAAGCTTTAGGGTACAAACACACAGCTTCAGCTGACGAAAGGTGTTTGCTACTTGAAAGCTTGCAAAGAACAATTTCTCCAACTACTTAGCTGGTCTAAAAAATTTTAACATTTACTCAAAGAACCTTATTTGTCTATGTCCTTAGGCCAACATGGCTACAACCAACATTTTTTAATCCTATTAAATTTAGTGAGAGTTGTTAGCCACTCCTTGTTAGGAATCAGCCCAGAATGTGAGTGCAGATGTGATAGTTGAACGTGGCTGTTAATCTGAATTTACACTTTATTTTCTGTAGCATCTGAATGTTTCAGAAGGCTGAACAAAGTTAAAAGAAAAATGAAGCCTTGCAATACTTATGAGGTGAGTAACTGTTATC
>NW_005842476.1:902716-904150 GCF_000455745.1 Alligator sinensis | reverse complement strand
TTCCTGCTGTAGACAGCTGAGATGCAGAGCATTTGCAGTTTGGGACCTGAACAAGAGAACTAGGATCACAGGATGGTAATATTCTGTCTACTAGAGCAAAGTACCAACAGATAGAGCCATTTTATTTGCTTATATTGGTGTCAGCCACAGACCTACAGAAATCATGTCAGACCTCCCTTCTCCTACCCCATCAAACTAATGAGATACTTTAAATATCGTGATGTTTAAACCAAAGCATTACTTGGGGACTACCAGCTGATGTTTGAGTCTTCAGGAAAAATCCCCTTTTTCCTTTTTGGTTATCCTAATTATATACTGAAAATTCAAAATTAAATACACAGCTAGCAAAAGTTTTGCTATGGGACTCCACTGAGTTGCTCCTTTAGAAGGCGATCATTCTTCCCCTTCTCACCTGTCTGCCATTTCATTTTCCTGCTTCTCTCTCCTTCCTCTCAGCTTTTCACCATTCAGTATTCCTCTCTGAATCCCTTACCCTCAGTTAGATTCCCTTAGTGTCCCTGTTTCTCTGGACACTTCTATTGCATCTCTAATGTTTGGCCATCTTCCAGGGTTGGTTGAGTAAGTTGCTGGGATTCTCCCTCCCTTGTCAACCAATCAGTTTAAAATTATTCTGTTAGCAATTTCTCTTTTCTCCAGTGAGACCCCCAGGGAGTTTGTGCAAAAGGAGCCTTGGAGAGTGTATACTGAGAGAGAAACTGGCTGGACAGAAAAAAAAAGATAAAGGTAGTCTAGTCTGTGTGTGAGGTAGCAGGGGAAGAGGGAGAACTTATTATTAGAGCTGGGAGAGGAAAAGGTCCTATGGAGCAAAGGGTCCTGCCTAGCCCATGACATACAAGAGAAGTACAGGGCTAGGATGCAAATAGGAGGAATGCTACAAACAACACATACCTGGATGCACCTCTGTGGAGACAATGTATTACTGCAGCTGCTGAGAACACTTATCAGATCCTTGCCCTGGATAATATGAGGGAATTTATCCTTTAAAACCATATGTATAGATATGCAGGGGTTTAGGTTGTAGCCGTGTTGGTCTAAGGATATAGGCAGACAAGGTTCCTTGGGTGAATTTCTAATAAAATACTTCAATGTGGAGAACTAGAAGAATTCTTCCGACGCCTGCGCCTCAAAGAATATTTCCACGACCAAACTGAACCCACTCCCAACAACAACTCATCCTCTGACAACATTCAAGAAAAGATCAATGCCAAAAAACCCAAAAAAACATCAGATTGGACACCTCGCAGTGGACGAAACCCTAACCTTGACTGCTACATTGACTACTTCAGGGAAAGAACGAACAATGAAATAATCAGCAACACACGCCACCACCGCAACCTCTCTCTACCAGAGAAAAAGGCCATAGAATCTCTAAGATCTAACCACCAAATAGTAATAAAACCAGCAGATAAAGGA
>NW_005842476.1:889152-901834 GCF_000455745.1 Alligator sinensis | reverse complement strand
ATCTGTACTGAAGAGAACACCTGGGATCGCCACCTCACCAATCTTAAAAAGGCTTTCACCCAGCAAGGACACTCCTCCTGAGAGGTAGATCGCACGTTTGAAAGAGCCACCTGGATACCACGTGAAGAACTGCTGCAGTACAGAAGAAAAACACCCACAAATCTCACACCGCTGGTTATGACGTATCACCCCTCCCTTGAACCTGTACGGAAAATCCTCAAAAAATTGCAACCCATATTAGAAAAAGACCCTATTCTTAAAAAGATCTTCCCAGAGCCACCCATCCTAGCCTTCAGACAAGCACCGACCCTCGCTAACCTCATCACCAGAAACAAATTTCCTCAAGCCCAGAACACACCAAAAGGATCCAGACTGTGCCATGACAAGAAATGCAAAACCTACCAACACATCTCCACCACCCCCACTATTACTACACCCCACAACAGAGCCATCAGCATCCCAGGATCTTACAGCTGCACCTCCAGAAATGTGATATACCTCATCCAATGCACCAAATGCCCTGATGGAAAATATGTAGGAGAGACCAAACAACAACTGCACACCAGAATGAACGCACACCGGAAATCCATCAAAGACAGAAACACCCAATTACCGGTGGGGGCACATTTCTCACAGGAGGGCCACTCTCTCTCCAATCTCTCAGTCCTGATCCTCAAGGGAAACTTACACAACACTTCCCAGAGACGAGCCTATGAGCTCCATTTCATCAACCTGCTGGATACTAGAGATCAGGGACTAAACATAGACATTGGATTTTTGATACATTACAATCTGCCTGGCAACTGACTCCCCAGCCCAGCCCAGCCCCTGGCTTCTTTACTTTTCATCCCATCCAGGAAGAGCACACACCGACTGCTGCAGGTTCCTGAGCCTGACGAAGGGTTTTTGAACCCGAAAGCTTGCTCAATAACTATTCTCCAACCATTTGGGTTGGTCTAAAAAAAGATATCAAATTCACCCAAGGAACCTTGTCTGCCTATGTATAGATATGACATTTGATTCCTGTATTATAGTAGTACTATGTGATAGTGTCTTCTACCTCCTAATATTGTGGGAGTCATTCAAATAAGATTGTTAATTAAAGATTTTGAGATGATGGTTGTGTGATGCAGAGGGTCTAATTTTCAAACTATAAGTATGCAGTTATTCACACAAAAATGCACATCGAATTGCACCCCTTGTTTTTGTAGGCAATTACTGTACTTCACATGAAAATGGAGTAATTGCAAAAGCAAATGGCCAGTTGCACTCCTAGATTAATGCATGTAATCATAGTAATTGTATGCACATGATTATTTGTGCCTAATGTTCAAAGCTAGACTAACCACATTCTTTATAAAATCTGTAACACAAGGAATATAACACATGTGCTTGCATGAGAATTGCCATTATTGGTTAATTAAAACTTTGTTCCCTGGAGATGTTAGAGAGCAAAACTCATTGTACATCATATATTCCTGAAATTGTATAAATTAGAGACCTGCTTGAACACATACTTCCTAATGATTTCTCAGTGCCCTTTTATTTGGTAGTTACAACTGACACAAACTCGCCTGTAGAGTAACAATGCTGTCTCTCTTGATGCCTCCTGAAGTGTACAATATCCCCAGCTACCATCTTTCAATTGCTGTCAGCAGGCAGCTGACCAGGGAAACCTTACTTGGCAAATGTGAACAACTAGAGAACTTTTGTTTGAAGGACTGATGGAATCAACTTCAATTTACTGACAGCAATAACAGTGTTGCTCCCTCACTGAATAGAGGTAGTTTGAAGCTCCGTGTCATTAAAAATTACTAGAGAAACCACCCTTTTCCAAGGTACAAGTGTGAGGCTTAGGGAGGGAGATGTGTTTGCTGTAATTTTCTTGAAAAGTTGGGAAGTGACAGGAGAAAAGAGGCTTTGACTGACTTGCATAACAACAGAGTTAATACGTGGCAAAAGGCAGACTCAGTCAATATTACTGTATTACATTTTCTCTGCTGGAAGGGAAGCACCAGCAATCCAGCTGTTCATTTGTGTGTAAGATGTTTGGAAACTAAAACTGTAACGAAATATTTAAACTTAAGACAACTTTAAGGAGGAGAATCTTTGTCAGGAAACTGTGGGCCAAGGTCATTGAGATAAGCTGGTCTGAAGGAATGACAAAGGCCTTTGTTACAAGATGGGGTAGGGGGGCAATTTATGCTAGCAAACATATTAACAATTTAAGGCATTCTGGGACTAGGAAGAGGATTCTAGCCTGCACTGGTTTGAGCCATGTTCAGGCATCCAGTTGTTTTTGGAAGCCAGATTGATGAGCTTAGGAAATTCCTTCTTCCTTCCTTTTCTTGGCCACCTGGGTTTAAAATGGGTTAACTGTCAATGCTGATGACAGAGCAAATGCATCTTTGGGGGATTTATTTTATAATGATTTTACCAATTTATTACTAGCTTAAGAATTATCAGCTCTATGACAGTTGAGCAGTGGATGAAATTCAGCTGACTGGCTAGTTTTATTTCCCACCGGTGTTTCTAAGTATGTGTTGGTCAGTTGTATACTTTCTCTCTTTTTCAGCAGAAGGCAAAGGTAAACCTGACAGCTCTGTGAGACATGGTGGTCTGGCTTTTGCTGGGTATGAAAGAGCCTCTTTTTCATTTCCAGTCTCTGTGAATTTGTCTTTCTCAGTCCCCTGAATTCAAGTGAGTCTAAGCAACTCCAGAGGAACCTAAAAGTAAAAAAACAAAGCAAAACACAACCATCAAGTTTCTCTCAGGTGTATAATAGGATTATGCTAAAGACAAGGATTACATTTGGATATGTAACCATCAGTTTAATGGGCAACTTTGAATGAATTTTCAGTTTTAAATGAAGCCTGAAACAAGTTGTTTTCACATGGGATACAGTTTCATTATGAGGTAGGAGGGGCTAAATTTTCAACAGTGCCTGTGTAACCAAGGGTACAATAAGGAGAAAGCAGACTCAAACACATTGGCATGAAGGGATATATGGTTAAAAAACCTTTGAAATTTCACAACATTTCTGTACAGGCATGGTGGGCAGCTTGCCACCAGGTCTGTACAGGATGAAACTGGTAAAAGTGATCGGAAGCTAGTTCAAATCTGTAACACAACAGAAGTTCAGTGCACCAAAACCAGTTTAAGATAAACCTGGATGGATGTAATATCAGATTTACTGATTTAGGTTCAATCCATTTATTGAACTTCTGTCCCAGATCTCCTCCAGATTCAAGTTAACTCACAGTCCCTCAGCATCCCAGGATGCTTTGCACCTATCCCACAAACCTCTTCCCCCATGCAGGGTGGGTGGGCTAGCCTTGGCCCAAGCTGTCTGCTCCAGCCAAGCAAGGAGGCATGCTCTAGTGCCCCCGGCTTCTGGCCTCAGCCACTGCAGGCATGTGGCTGCAGTTCTGGAATCAAGAGTGAATGTCTGGTCACTTGCTTATCTGTTCAATCTATGCAGTTTAGACTAGCCTGCAAAGATTGACTTGATTCAGCTTCAGGCTTTTTTACTATCTGTACTTAGGATTTATGTGTAATTTCTGTCCCTGCCTTAACCTAAAACCTGCTTCCCAGTGCTCAGTAGATAAACTGAAGACAAAAGCAAAATAGCAGGGACCACTCTGCCCGCTGGCAGCTTACCCTCCCCTCCCCACCAGAGAGGCAGGTAAGTCAGTGGGGTGTGCATGCGATACAGGGGTTTAATCAGCCCTAAATTGAAGCGGTGTTTTTTAAAACCCACTGCTTCAATTTAGGGCCCCTGTTTCATCTACACATGCCCCATTTCACTAAAGTAGAAGTTTCAGTGCTGTTTCTACTGTGATTGTGTTTTTAAGCTGCACTCAATGTAGGTGGAAAAAGACTTCCCTTTCATATAGGAAAACGGACTGCACTGATTAATTCTGTGATACTTTCATGCCTTATGAGTCCCTCTTATTATTTGCAAATGTACATATTTTTTTACTACATGAGTGAACCTGACAAATTCTGGGAATGTGCATTTAAAATAGGTTTGGTACTATTTCAATTTTATGTGAAGAGGGTTAATTATGAACTAGACTACAGATCTTAAATACATCAGCAGGCTAAGTAGCTGGTGACTACTGCAATCAGAGTTAACTGTGAGGAAATGAAACAGGACTTATTTACATTTAGAGTGATGCCTGAGTTCTTAATCACCTCAAAGCATTTAAAAATTAACTTTACTACCAACAGCTCAAGAGGCATAATGAACCCCAGGAGGGAGTTTTCTTCTCTTTCATTTTCATTGAAGCCGTCTATTCATTTACATCAGACTGCACTCTCTTCAGTCTGTCTTCCTACTAAAACCTCAAAAGTTTCCTTATTTCATTTTCTTAAATGACTTGTTGTTCATTTTCTTAAATGACTTGTTGGTGTGCTTCATCACAAATCAAGTCTTAAAAACTATGCAAGAATTACTAGTAACTACTGAAGTTTGTGCACATACAGATAGTGTCAAGGCAAATAAGGGGGCAAACTTAAACTTATGGGGTTTTCTTGTTTCATTGTGCGCACACAGATATTTATCTGTGCATAATAATAAAAAAGGAAAATATCCTTAACTTTCTTTTGTCATCACTTGCATTGTATTTCCCTCAGATTTTATACTTGAGCTAATACATTTTGTTAAATATGTACACACACACACACACACACACACACACACTTATGACAACAGAAGTAAGTATGTGCCATTTTCAAATAAACAATATAGCCAGTATTGATACTGAGAGGCAGTTTTTTAAAATTTGGAGATAGTATACTCAAGCTAGTACAAGTTCTCCATTGTCTCCACCATAGATATGTTTCATTTTAAATCTAATTTTCTTTGAATTCTGTAATAGGAAACATCATTTCATAATATACTCGACCAACCCATTATTTCTATACGGCTGTTTCTGGTGCTGCAAGCAAGAAGCACTATCACCTTCAGAAGTGGTCTTTTCTCTGGAGAAAGGTCTTGGCTAAAAGGAAAAAGAATCTTTTCTTTGGAAGTTTCCCTTTATAAGGAATATCTGCTTTATCCTGGGTTGTTTTACAGCTGAAGTAAAGGCAGCATTTCTGAAAATTTAGTATTAAAAAGCAACACAATAATCCAGGAAAACTACTGTGGAAGATGATTAATTTTATAAGTCATATCTTTGTTACCTTATCAGTTACTTCATGGATACTTGCATGTAGACACTAATATTTTTATTAGAGATAAACATAAAGGTTAACAGAATGAGTTATTTTCTTACATGACTGTGAAGGGGAGGGAGGGTGATAGATACAAAATGAGGTAGCATAGAGGGGCTGAGGATTTTTGTAAAGATTATGTACATGGTTTATTTTTAATAATTTAATTCTACTTGGTAGATCCTTCACTGAAGTGTTCAGTTGGAAATCTAATCCAGATAGTAAAATTATGTCATTTTTCTTAATCTTGTAAACTATATTTATATAATGAATCACCAGTATAGTTTTTACCACCTTAGGTTTGGTACCTGTGGTTATTAGGATCCCATTTGGTACCCATTAGGTTGAAGTCTACCTAATTTGTGGAGGTGGTTGGCTTATTTTTTAGAGAGATCACGGGGCTGGCCGCCATATTCAGGGAGATCATGGTGGGGCCCTCCATGTGTCTGATTGGCTGAGGGGCCCTGGTGTCTCCACCCATCACTACTGATTGGCTGCAAGGGCTGTCCATCATATGGTCCTGCCTCTTGCCACTGATGTGTTGCAATCAAGGACCCCATCCCTTGCTGCTGATTTGTGGAGAAGGGTGCAGTCACATGGCAAGCAGCTGTCTCAGCCAACTGATTGAGTAGCAAGAGGTGGATCAGTCTTCATGCAGGCAGTCTCCCCTTCCACCTTTTCCCCTGGCAGGTTGCTCAACTGGACTGCAGCATCATGAGGACTGCTGACTTCCTCTGGGGAGCCAGCATTTTATTTTCAGTAAGTTTTCTTTTCTTTTTTTTTTTCCATGGATTTTGCAGACATAGCTCACTTTGTGGGCAATGCTGGATTTCACAATTTCTGTGAAATCTGCAAAATTGCAATTTTGGTAAGTCCCTATGTATAGGGGTCCTAGTGTACAGATCTAGTTGCATGAATGTAACTTTAATGACTGCAGCCAAGGGTTATAAACAGATGGAGTTCATGGTTTAATTTCAGTGAACTGGACATTTGCCCAACAATATAGATGTAGGAATTTGGTGACTATAGCTTTAAAATAAATCTTACATCAGCTTTCTAGATGCCTTTTCCGTCTGGGACATTTTAATCACGTAAACTTGCTATCATTTTACCAAGGTGACAAATGCTTCAGATTTATAGACAGATGAATTTTACTGTGAATCATTGTCTAATGTTTATGCTCGGTATGGGCCAAATATGATTGCCATCAGGGGCAATGACACCTGGGGTCTCATGAGAGGTTAGTACAATATCTATAGTCTTTTGGGGGTATTTGATGGATAGTTTCCTTTTTTGCAGGCTAAGCACATTTGTCCTTTTGTTCTATAGGAAACTGCCTGTTTTGTGTGGAACCACTGTTGTTTCTTATATTTAGTTTCATAAAGGATCTGAACTGTTTTTCTTATAATAATTTAAAAAATGAAGATTAATGGGCTTATTTAGTCTAGAGAAGAGAAGATGGAGAGGGGATTTAATAGCAGCCTTTAATTACCTAAAAGGTGGTTCCAAAGAAGATGGAGATACACTGTTTTCAGTAATGGCAGATGACAGAACATGGAGCAATGGTCTCAAGTTGCAGCAAGGGAAGGTTAGGTTAGATATTAGGAAAACTTTCTCACTAGGAGGATGGTGAAGCACTGGAACACAGTTTACCTAGAGAGGTGGTGGACTCTCCATCCTTGGAGGTTTTTAAGGCCTGGCTCAACGAAGCTCTGTCTGGGATGATCTAGTTGGGGATGGCCCTGCTTTGAGCAGCGGCTTAGACTACATAACTACCTGAGGTCCATTCGAATCCTAATTTTCTATGATTCTATGAAAATACCTGAGTTCTGTTTCCTCCTCCCTCCCCTTCATTTGTATCCTACATCTGATGGAAATATTTTAGCCTCATTCTATTTCTTATATATTTTATTCTTCTTTGAGCCCATTTCTCGTGAGATTTTCTGAGAGTCTAGGTTTAATGGCACATATATTTTACAAATACTGATCACTTTTGAAATACTTCTGAAGAATATTTTCTTTTGCTAGATTTCTACACATTGGGTTCTACAAATGATTTATTTTACATTCCTTTTGCATTTAGCTGACTAGTGAATAGGCCCCAATTTTGCATCTGGTGGCACTAGGGCTGACTACTGCTCTTGCAAGGAGTCCTACTGATATCTGCTACGATGTTGAACTTGGTTGTATCTGCACTTCTTGTGTTTTACAACCATTTTTTTTCAAATTAAAATATACTAAGTTTTATTTGCTTGGTATTAAGCCATGCATTTGTCTCCATTCCTCCATTTGCCTCTGTAACAGCATTTACTTTCTCTTTTGTGAGGAGCATAAGGTGTGTTTATCAGTGCATTTTAGCTGTTTCATGGGGCTTCCCTAGTAGAAGGTATCAATATAAAAAATCTTGTTAACAAATATAAAAAATGTTAGCTAAGCTTGAGGGAGAAGAAGGAGATGTCATTGGTAGAAGTAGCTCTTTTAAAAAAAAATGTTTTCTTTAAATTTGGGTTTACAATCTGGCATTATTTTTAGTCCTAAGTGTTTTAATCCCTTTTGGTTCAATTTTAATTTATTCCTGATTGAAACAGAAATCGATTCTTCCATTTCTTCTGGTCGCTCTGCTTGTTAACATTCTTTGTTTTTATGCCATTCATCCTATAGCCAAACAATTGAGTCATACATTACTTTATTATTTTGAAGTTTTAGGATTGTATGTGCAAAATTTGAAATATATATCAGAAAGCATTATCTTCATTTAAAGATGAAGTTGAAAGATATCTTTAATATAATTTCTCATGTAAGGAATTCCCTTTCATTGTTTTCAGAATGCTATTGGATTGTGATGAGTAGAGCTGGTCTGATTGTGGATGTGAACAGAAGTAGTCTCTCACACATTCTCTATGGCTAAGTACAGACAGTCAAGAAGCCTGAGGCTAAATCAATTCAATCTTCACAGGATAGGGCAAGCTGCTAGAGTGAACCAATAAGCAAGTGAACAGACATTCACTTTTGATTCCAGAAATGCAGCCAAATGCCTGCAATAGCTCAGGCCAGAAGCCGGGGGCACTAGAGTACATCTCCCTGCTTGGTTGGAGCTGACAGCTTGGGCCAAGGCTGGTCTGCCCACTCTGCAAAGGGGGAAGAAGTTACCCTCTGCTAATGGAGAGAGTAATTTATTCTATATTGCTTAATATTCCTACAATGTGCAGTGTTGCAGGTTAAGTTAATAAATGAGATAGAAAGGATTTCCTCATTCATGAGGGCTTGTATCTTCTGAAGTCAATGGCAATGCTCTGTTGTTGTTGGTGAGTTCTTTATGCAATGGTAAGCTTTTTAAGGGACTCAACTGTATAGTTACATCATTCTTAGAGTTTTCCCATTGGAAGTAGTTTGGCAATAACTATGAATTTGAATGATTCAAAACTGTGATTCAGTAGAGACTGGATTTTTTTTAAACGTCTGAAATGTACATAGGCAATAATTCTTTGGATAGATAGTAGAATTAACTGATTAACCGAGACCTGAGGAAAATGCACAAAAGTTGTTGATAGGCAAGTCCAAATGTGCATGAGTTTGTTGGCCAACTGTGTAAATCACTTGAGCCTGTGTGTCTAAATTACTTAGTATTTGCTCTGCTGGAGTAATAAGATGCAGTCCTTAAAAAGTTTGCATTTGTATTGAAGAGACTGGAGATAGGATACTGGTTTTGACCCAACTCCTGTCATCATCACTTGATTTGCATGGATTAGCCTGTTGCATATTTTACCAGAGATTGGACATAGATTGACCAGAAACATTTTGTATATAAGCTGTACTGTTTGTTACTCTGTACAAACCAATTGAAATTGTTGTGACGATAAGAGCAGAACTCGGTCTTATATGATAAGAAAACAATGTTCAATAAATTTCTTAATGCACATTGCCATATACCATAGGAAGATAAATAGAGGGAAAATTTTCCTTTATATAAGGGAAAGATCTTGGGGAAAAGTAAACAGCTGTATTTTTCCCTTAGTCCTGAAATTATGTTCTTATAGCAGTCCAGGTTTATTTGCTGTGACTTATTTTCTGAATTAGCCAAATGATTCTGAAGAAAGAGATTGTGAAATACGTATAAAAACAACAACAGAGTTCATGGAGTGACTTTAGGCACAACCAAAATGCACATCCATGGGAATCCACTGCCATTTTGAAGAACTGCTCAGATCTGTTTTATCTTTCTTCTCCCAAACTCAGAACCAGAATATCAGCACTCAAAAGAGAAGATAGGGCAATAGCCATCTAGGGCGTAACCCTATCCCATTGCTCAGCTGCAGTGTTGCATTTAAAAGGGGAAGTAAAAATGATAAGCAGGAGAGAGAGTGCAGGAGATTCAGAGTCATTGTTCATTAGAGTGCTGTTGCATGCAAGGGTGGATTTTGACAGGGGTGTGATGTGGTGGCATGGTCACCCCCCTCCTCCCCCTTCAGGTATACAGTGCCTGCACAGTGAATGCTCTGAATTCACCAGAATGCCAGCATGGCTTACATTTACTCTGAACTCTGACCTCAACAGCTGGTCGGCACAGGCCGTGGCTGGAGCCCCGGCTTTCATGCAGCTCTGGAGCCCAGGGGGTGACCTGCCACTCCTCCCTTCTTTTTTTCCCCTCTACTGAATTCAGGTGTGGGGGCTGGAATGGAGGGTGGCAGCAGAGCTCACTCTTTGGCTTCAGGAGACTGATACCATTCAGTTTGTGAGCTCAGAGAGCTCACACCACACAGAGAGCTCTGAAACGAGCTGTGCTGGTGAACTCGGAGAGCTCCCTTTGCACAGCTGAAGGGGGTGTAGCCACATACCCCTTGCCATGATCCTGGATCCTCCCATGGTTGCATGCCTACCATGTTGCTCCTGTTTTGTAGCAGGAATTAGATGAAGGAAGAGAGCACATTGTATTCATATTATTAGAACATTGATAATTGTTCTTAAGGCAATGTATTTCCTCAGAAGCAGTCATTTTCTTTGGTCCTGAATTTATGCTGCTTACGGTGAGTAAGGAAACAGCTACACCTGTGGCTTGAAAATGAATTCCAAACAAGTGGAAGTTGTGCCTGGGTCCTGCTTAGCCTTAGTTGCACACATGAAGACCCTTTGTCAATGACATGTACCAGCATTGTTCACTCTGTTACATTCTTCATGAGCACTTCTAATATTAAAGTCTTTTTTTTGTAATTTGATTGATGATTCAAAAAATAAGCGGGCAATTGTGAAGCAATTCCATTGGTAAATTAAACCTTTTTCCATGGTCTTAGAAGAACTTCCTACAGGTTTCACTACTTCTCTGTGCTACTAAGTACATTGCACTTATCTAAAATCAGTACTATCACTATGTCCATGTTCTGGGAAGGATTAAGCCAGAAATGGATCTTTAAAAAATCCTTCTTTGTTAAGGCAGAAGCAGGGCAGAGTGGCTCCTTTATAGACTAACTTGTTCTGAAAGGCATAAGCTTTCGTAGGCTATAGCCTACTCTATTGGGTTCTGTTAGGATTAGAAGAAATCCATCATTCTGTTTCTTGCCTTTGCTTCTGCCTTGATATTTAAAGTGTTTTAGAAATGGAAAAATGAAAACAATTGCAGTTTGTTTTAAAAGAACCTTTGCAAATATCATGACTCTGGAGGGCTGTTTCTTTGACTCTACACAGAAGACTCAAAATTCATCAGAGTGAAAAGAAAAAGAACAGAAAAAATGTATGTTCCTAGAAATGGTACAAGACTAATCATGTACATCCTGAGAGAGACTTGCTTCTTGGTCATACGTTTCCTAGTTTTCTGTCATCTCTCATTTTTTATTTGGAATTAGTGGGGGATTGAGGTGAACAGGGAATGCAAGATTAGGTCCTTAGAAGTCAGATGTCACAGCTTGTAGTAGTTACCATTTTAAAAGGCATCATTGCCTGAAATAGATGTGTTACAGCATATTTTATATTGAGAATTACAGGTTTACTTTTCCAAGTTCATGAATAACAGTGTCTGAGATAGTGGCTGTGACAATTGCAGTGAAATATGGAGGCTTTAATGATGACCATTACTAGTAGTATAAATAAATGTTATACTGTACTTAGAAACATTTAGTTCATTCACAGTACATCGATCTTATTTCAATTTCCTCTGCATGGAATTTATGAAATGCTGCATGTTTTAATCAATAGGGATCCAATGTAGGTCATCAAATATATAGTTTGGCCACATTGCCTTTGTTTCAATAACTTTCAGTTCTGAACAACGTAGCAGTAACATAGGATCATGACAGCTTTGTTAAATGTATTATTTAATGTACAAAAAAAGAGGGTCTGACATTTATGATCAGTACTCTAAGGGATTCTTTTCACATTGATAGTATATTACAAATGATATATTACATCTTAACATTAGAAAATAATGTCTGCTCATTTCCTGATAACGTGCTAAATGTCAAGCATAATTTTCAATGGCAGTGTTCTGAATTGTTAAAGGTAGTACTGTGCTGAAATCCTCGACCTAAATATTTATGAGTGAATCTGTGTTATAGAAGAGGCAAATGTGACCTGCAAACAGCCTCTGTGATCAGGTGTAAACTCCCTTGCTGGCATCCTTCCAGATGAAGGGTGACATTACTTTGGAGTGAGAAGCCTGAACAGTTGAATCTTGGGGCTTCAACCAAATGCATGTTTTCGTGCATATGTCTCTTTCTGCAGGCAATCAGACATTCCCTGAAGTGTAGTAGAAGTCAGGAAGAATTATATTTGCTAATTTGAATTTCAGAATAAAGCCCCAAACCTTATTCTGATATTAAGGTAAATGTCTGTGAACAAACAGGCTGTGACACCTTTTTAAACACAGTCACATATCTTTTCATTGGGAGAAGGAATCCACAGCATACATACAGGCTGGGGAGTTCGCTTCTTGAAAGCACAGAGGCAGAAAGGGATCTTGGAGTCATTATTGACTCCAAGATGAACATGAGGTGCCAATGCCAGACTGCAGCCAGCAAGGCCAGCCGTACCTTGTCATGCATCCAAAGATGCATCTCAAGCTGGTCCAGAGAGCTGATACTCCCCCTCTATGCGACTTGGTCAGGCTGCAGTTGGAGTACTGTGTCCAGTACTGGGTGCCGCACTTCAAAAGGGATGTGGCCAGCCTGGAGAGGGTTCAGAGGAGGGTCACCCACTTGGTGAGAGTGCAGCAGGACAGGCCCTACGAGTAGAGACTGAGGGACCCGAACCTGTTCAGCCTCAGCAAGAGGAGGCGGAGGGGGGACCTGGTAGCTGCCTACAAACTCATCAGGGGGGATCAACAGCAAATAGGCAGAGCTCTTTTCTCCCCAGCACCACCTGGGGTGACACGGAACAATGGTCAGAAGCTGATGGAGAATAGGTTTAGGTTAGAGATCAGAAGGCAATATTTTACAGTTAGGGTGGCCAAAATCTGGAACCAACTTCCCAGGGAGGT
>NW_005842476.1:882455-888787 GCF_000455745.1 Alligator sinensis | reverse complement strand
TGGCAGGGGGTCAGGCTAGATGATCTGTTCAGGTCCCTCCTGACCCTAGCTACTATGAAACTATCATGCCAAGGTGTAGTGTGCAGAGCAAAGGGGTTTGTAAGAGAACCCATCCTTTATTTTGTTTGCTCATGATGTAAAACCGTCAATGCAAACAACATCACTTTAGAGAAGATGAGATATACCTATGATGGTAAATTTGGTTTGATTTGGAGTTAAGATTAGACATTTTTTACCAACCTGACACTTTCTTTTTACAACCTTCTTTTTTATATAACAGAATGAATTTTTAGGTTGAGAAAAACTGTTGTCTTTAAGGCTCCCTCACCTCACCAGTAGCTGTATCTCTCCTCTCCAACACAGAAGAGGAGGAAGACAACTAACAAGTGAACTATATGTGAACTTCCTACAAAGAACAGGGAGGGGTGGGAGCAGGGCCCGATTAACTCTTTAGTGGGCCCTAGGAAAACAAACTTGTTGGCCCTGGACTGGTTGAGACCCTCATCCTCACCCTGGTGCTGCTGCCCATGTGCCTAGTTTGCCTATGCATTAATTCAGCCCGGGGGGGCCAATGTCCAGCAGGTAAGCTACACTGTTGAAGGGGTGATGCAACTGCAACATTGCACCCCTCTCTGCCATTCCCTGCCCTGATCCTTCTTTGCATGCACAAGCTGTGTAAGAAGTGCAGAAAATATGATGCTTACTTTTCAATGACCTTCATATAACTACTTTCAGTTTTACATCAATTTCTAGAGTGATTCGTGTAAGATGTTTCCTATGAGTGTTTGCTTTCATTTAAACACTGGGTATCTCAGCCATTTTCAAAGCAGTTGAGCAATCATGTTTTGACCAAATGTTGATGGAAAGCTAGAGCATTTTTTGCGCTTGCTCAAGTACATGCAGATGGCAAATGCATTATACTGCAATGACAAAACTGTGTTATTGTCAATGTGAAGATGAGCTCTTTCCATTTGCTTGAGGCCTAAATGTGCCTAGCAGAAAACAATTCTATCATCTGCACAACAAGTTTATTAATGGTAATGGCAGGTGAGATATGGGACAGGGCTTAATGGACCATGTGGGAAGAATTCACAAACCCCTTGATATTTAAATGAAGCTGATGGTATCCTTCACAGATAGGACTGCACATATGCCTGCAACTTCTTTCCTGCAATGTTTGTGGTGATGACAGCAATTGGAAGCCAGTAAATGCAATGCTTTTGGTATGTTGACTATACTGGATATGGCACTCCTTTGCACAGCAGAGGTGCAACATTCCCTGAGTATCTTGCCAGAGCTCTGGCACTGAAGTAATGAACCAAGTCAAGAACCTTCTGTAACCAGGATGTAGCTCATATACACTATTACTTTCTGTGGGTGCGATGAATGAAAGTAAAGTAATCTCTGCACCCAAACATTAACACTGAGAATCATTCATTTTTTTCCAGGAATGCTAATTTAGGTGAGGCTTGCATTGTCTAGAAATAAAAAGAGACAATAAAATGAAAGGAAAACGTACAAAAAAATTCCTTAGTTCTGTTTATCTTCCTGGGAAACCCAAAGCCTCTAGGGCTTTCTCTTTATTACAAATGAACTTTCATCCATTGAGAAAACACAGTAATATCATGTGACTTACTGCTGTTAGCTAAACTACATAATTGTAAAAAAACCCAAAGAGCAAGTACCTTTAAGAAAACCACAATTCATCCAAGTTATAAAGAGATGGGAGTGCCATGTGTTCTGGAGAATGTGCAGAGGTATGCTTTTACCTCAGGTGAAAAAAGCTGAACAATCCCTCCTGGAATGGTAGGAAGGAGATGATGTGATAAGCATGCATTATTCACTTGGCCTTTGATAATGATGATTGTAATACCTTAACTTTGTTTATTACAGTTTCCTGACACTGTCTTGCTTTATTGGCTGGGAGGAGATAGGGAGATTTTGTCAGTTTAACCATCCAGAAAGTGCTCTTCCTGCCAATTATTCCAAAACTTTTGAAGAAAGGCTTGTTTACCAGCAACTCTTCTTCACTTTTTTCCCCACCTCAGAATGCAGCGTGATCCCTTTAAATGTGTTATGAGCCCTATTTTTAGCTCAGTGATATTATGTGCTGCAACAGCAGAGCTGATTCAGTCATTCAGAGCAGCAGATGATTTCTCACAGGACTCTAGAAACCTTATAAACCAAATCTTACTCTTCACAAACAATTTTACTTCCGTTAGAGAAATGGATTGAGAATAAGGAATCCTGAGTTCTGTTTAAAAAATGGCAAGTGTTTGGTGTGGCAAGTCACTTTTCTCTCTCTCTGCTTCTGTTGACCCCATTACCTGGGTATAGCAACACTGTCTAAATCATCCACTATTTGCTGTTTCTAGAGACTAGGTGGACCTTTGGTTTAACCCACATGGAAGTTCTCATGTTCCGTGACTGTCAAGAAAGTTGTGACAATGCTTATACAGAGATTAGGAGTGATATATTGTTACTTACTTGAACCCCAGTGGCTTACTGGCTTTCCACAAGCCTCATAAAAGGACACATTCTCTGTTCTGAGAAATGTATGGTATAAAAGGTACTTACAATCTAAGGGTTATATTGTACCTGAAAGATGCAACCTGTCATTGGAAAAGTCAAGAGACAGTTGACTGGAGAAGTGGGCAGAGTAGAATAGGATGCAATTCAGCAAGGACAAATGCAAAGTGCTGCACCTAGGGAGAAGGAATCACCAACACACTTACAGGCTGGGGGATGACCCTTTCAGCAGCACTGTAGTAGAAAGGGATCTCAGAGTCATAGTTGATTCCAAGATGAACATGGGTTATCAATGTGATGAAGTAATCAGTAAAACTAACCGCATTCTATCATGCATTAGCAGGTGCATCATCAACAGGTCCTGGCAGGTGATACTTCCCCTCTATATGGCACTGGTGAGGTTGCATCTGGAGTACTGCATGCAGTTTTGTGTGCCATACTTCAAGAAGGATGTAGATAACCTTGAGAGGGTCCAGAGGAAGGCCACTTGTATAGCTAGGGTCCTGCAGGTAAGGCCCTATGAGGAGAGATTGAGGGACCTGAATCTCTTTAGCCTCTTTGTGGTCATCTACAAAATCATCGAGAGGGGACAGCAAAGGATAGGAGATGCTTTGTTTACCAGGGCACCCCTTGGAGTAACTAGAAATAGCGGCCACAGACTGACAGAGAGCAGATCAAATTAAACATCAGGAAGAACTTCTTTACGGTAAGGGTTGCCAGAATCTGGAATGGGCTCCCAGGGGAGGTGGTGCTCTCCCCTACCATGGGGGTCTGAGGCAGCAAGATGCCCCAACAGGTTCCTGAAGGGGAGGGGGCAGTCCCCACAGGCTCCAAGCTACATGAGCAGCCCCCCTGCTGAGGAAACTCACCTCCAGGGGCTCAGCTGGAACTGGAGCAGGAGCCATGGCCATGGCCGCATGAGCTGGCATTACGGCGGGAAGATTTAAAAGCCCCACTGGGACGTGGGGGGAAGGAAGAGTGAGGGAGCACTCTGGCATGGAGCATGCCAGATGTGCTGAGGCTCAGTGCCGGCATTCAGAGCAGGGTGGGGAGTTGAGCGCCCTATAGCAGGCTGGGAGGAAGGAGGCAATTTTACACCCCTCTCCTCTCCAGCAGTCTACTTTTTTTGATAAAAGAACAAATCAGAGGCGCACCTCCCAGAGGCATTGAAGAGGGCGCCAACCTACTTGAGCCCAGCTGGCCAGTTTCTGCAGTGGAAACGCTACCCATTGAGATAGCCACACTGGTCCCAGCAGGACCCACGCTGATGCGGGTCCCCCTAGGCAAAAAGGGGTTGACTGAGCACGATCAAACCACACAGGTGGCACCTATCCGGTTGGCAAGTGGACGGGGTGTAGGGGAGGCAGAGCCCTGCAGAACATTGCTCCCGAATCATGAGTACTGCTGTCCCTGGGGTCCCCCAGGAAGAGGATCTCCACTGAACCCCTCCCATTATCCAAAAACACCAAGTCGTGGCAGAAAAGTTGAGGGGAGGGGCCCTGCACCAGACGGATAGTACGTAACTCGAGGTAGCCCCACTTAAGACGCCTTTCATCACAGGGTCTAAGAGGAGACTGCACAAGCACCTAGCTGGGGCATCTGACCCCAACACCCTTTTCTGCCTGGGGCAGAGTGTCGGACTCAATGATCTGCTGAGGTCCCTTCCAATCCTAATATCTATAAATCTATGAATGTATGAGTAGCAGTTAAGAAGAGAGTCTGTCTTCCAAGAGGTGCCTTCTCTTTGAGTTACCTGGTGCATAGGAACAGTTATTCTAGCATGTAATATAGACTGTCCCCCTTGATTCACACAGCAATCTTTAGACAAATGGGTACAGGAGATAGGGCCAATGCCTTACCTTCTCCCTGCTTCCTCCTTTCTTCTGGGCCATGTAGATTCATGAAGCATACCAAGAGAGAACAGTACTTGTAAGGATAACGATTCTGATTGCCCAGTAAAAGTATGGACTCATCCAGCCTTGTGCAAAGCCAGAATACCAGTTCCAAATGCCTTTGAACTGCAGGCAGTGAATTCCAAATCAAATTCAGAATCAAATCTTCTAAATTGAGGTGAACAGCCCTGAGCTTCAGGGAACTTGAAATCTGGACCCAGATTTGAATTTTGCAGTTGGAGCCAGCTGATAGTTCAGAGGTGAGACTAGGGTTTACATTAAAAATATCTGTAAGGATAAGTGTGAGAGGCAAGGATTTCTTAGGGTGATCTTTTGTTGGACCAACTGCACAGTTGCTATAGAGTTAAACAAACTTTCAAATGCATGACATTCTTCACCAGAATAAAGACATATATTGCTATTCACAAAAGCTTACATCTATGCTGAAAACCAAAGAGGTTGGTAGCATGGTCAAACCAGGAAGAATTTCATTTCTGATTTTAAAAGAAAAGATTCAGTGTGTTGAGGAGCTGCATACTGCAAGGCTGTGTTTCTGAGGCCAGCAGGCATTTGCTGCTGAAAACATACACCTTGTTTAGGCAGGGCACTCATCCTTAGAGCTGAATGGCCTGCTAGATACATTGCCTGATGGCTTTGAATGGGACATTATTCATGAATGGATAAAATATGGACAAATTATAGGAAACTAATGCTGAAAGGAAAGGAAATGGCATTCAGGAGGACAAGGATGGCAAGACAGCCCACGGGCAGCCTAACAATGTGACAGACCCAGAGGCAACTCTGAAGCTGCCAACACAATTAGCTGTGGACTCTGTCATGTTAGCTAGTTTGGCATGTGGGCCCAGGAATGGGAAATAGAGGGTGGTGGTAGTAATAGCGGTCTGTGGTAGCTTTGCACTGTCTCATCACAGGCTTTTTATTTCCTATCGGAAAATAGGTATGTTTGTTTTCGTTTTTAAAAATAGCTTAAAAATCCTCCCTAAGGCCCTGCTTTTGATTACAATGATTTTGGAATAGGCTTTCTAACGTGTTGTCCTACAATGTAGGATATATGTCTTGTTTTTATTTTTGCTAAAGTCTATGGAGAGGCAGGGACTGAGAGACCTGTTCTCTTTTCCACCATGTTTCTTTAATATGTAACCTAGCCTGTGATTCAAAGTACTTGACACTGCTGCAGCTATCTTAGGGGAGATGTATGTACATGGGTGTGTTCTAAGACAGATACAGGGATTTACACTGAAGTACGGCATTGTGGATCATATTTGTCTCTCATTGACTTGACTGGACTTGCACCAGGGAAGTATTTGTCCCAGTATGTCACTGCAACAGAGTCAGGTAAAATATTAGATGCTTTCAACAGCAATTGTGTTTTACCTTTCTCCATTGTTCCCATGAATCTATTTTATGAAAGCAAATGCACTCCAGGACATTGTTTTCAGCAGAGAGGATAAATTAATTTTATTTTCCTTTAATTGTCCCTAGACAATATCATATAAGCTCTTGCCTCTGTGCACAGAATTCCTAATCACTTCAGGGGTACTCTTGCATAGGGGAAGAAGACTGTCCCTCCAGTCTTAACACAAGGCCACACTACCCTACTAGAAGTATACAGGGCATTACAAAGAGCTGAGAGAGTTTCCCCCAGTGCAGGTTCAGCATCGACTTGACTGGAGTAAACTTCTCTGGAGTAAACCCATGTTACTTCTCCTGCAAGCATGTGTTGGTTGTTGCATAATACTATGTTGATTCTTCGTATAACTCAGCTTGTACACATCCCTCCCTTCCTCTCCGTTTCCTAAAGCATGGAACAGAATCCAAACCAGATTAAGTTATAGGCCCTGATACTATAAGCATATATCTGATGACTGCAGACCTGGCGCCATGCTCATA
>NW_005842476.1:872776-882424 GCF_000455745.1 Alligator sinensis | reverse complement strand
AGCACATGCCCATTTCATAAAGGATAACCTAAGAGTGAATAAAACTGATAAGAGATGAGACTTCTGGAAATAAAATGATTCATCAGGGTCAGAATTTGAAGTCTTTGCAGAGTATGTGCTGAAGTCTATGTTGCTGTGTACCAGGGGGCCTGCTCGGGGCCTATCTCCATGGCCCACCCACCTGTTCTTGGCCCAACCACCCACCATCTCGCTCGCCACACCTTGATGTTGATTGATTAATTAATAGATGCCAATTAAGCGAGAGGCTGCCCATTTTGCTGCCCCAATGCCAGGGGGCGCGCTCTGCAGCTCCTTTCCTCCCCTACACCGCAGCCCAAGCCTTGCAAATGGCATCTAGGTGTTCTTGTTATCACTGGACCCCACACTGGGCCCCCAGAATCCTCCTAACAGGACCCCTCCACAATCCCTTCATTCAGGCTATCTAGCTCCCTGAAACTATTTTCCCCTCTCGGGTGTGGTCCCCCCGGGACCTTTGGCTACCAGCCCTGGCCCACCTCCAGGCCAGTCGGGACCCTAGACCCCCGGCTCTTGGGCATCCCTTGCGGTGGGCCCCTGGCCCTTTTGATCATCCTGGTCCTGGCCCGAGCATGGGCCAGTCGAAGGTACTCTCTCAATCAGGTTGAGTCTCTAGCTCTTCTCTCTCTTCTGGGGGTCTGCCCTCTGGGCCCTACAAATGCAGGGGTTACCCACCTAGTGGTGGGGGCTAGGGGTTAAGGCACCCCAACCCACCTTTCACCGGGGTGGTAACTGGCCTGGCATTTCCTGGGGGCTCCTGCACCACTGAGAGCCCCACCAGACCACCCACTCCCAGCAGGGTGCAGTTTTAGGTCATGCCCAGGACCAAGAGCCTCCTTACCATCCCCTATAGCTCCTCCCTTACCTCCAGATGATACCAGCAGCCCTCCAGCCAGGCAATGTTGTTGCCTACCCTCCAGCAGCCAAACTGCCCTGTTTATATAGACAGCCCCTGACTCAAAATGGCTGCTTTCATCAGGCACCCGGTGGCTGCCAGCTCCCGGCCCCTAAAGTGGCAGGCACATACAGTGCCCTGCCACATGCTGATTGAGGAATGACACCGGAAAACCACATTTGGCCTCATGTGTGGAAATTGCAGAAATAGCAGAAAACTGTTGAACAGGAAGATTCTTTACAAACATTTGAGAGAGGTTCCTCAATTTTTCATGGTACAACATAATTAACATAATTTAAGATCTAACTGTGGACAAGAAAGTAGTGAAATATGCAGTCATCCTGGGATCAATTTGGGAAGAGAATACCTATATACAGCTCTCTATTCCTTGGCTATGATCATTAGCCATGCTGCATCTTACTTTACTCATTTCAGGTTGTGAGATCCTGAATCTTGAGGCCACATTTAGAGTGATTCAAGTTTGGGGAAAGCCAACAACAGATGATGACTGGTTCCCCCCTCCACTCCCCAAAATGCAAGAAACATGATCCAGGCAATTACATGGAACACCTATTTATTAGAAAAAAATGGGAAAATATGAAGAGCGAAATATTGCTAGATGTCTGAAGACAATTTTCACCAATACATTGGAGCTTTGGCTAAGAAAGCACTGAATAGGGACCTCAGGATTTAGTTTCACTGCAGAAACCAATCATAGGATGCACATACTTCAGAAGTATATATATGACCTGATGGACCTAGTTACTTTTTGTGATAGAATTACAGAATTAGTGAAGGATGGAAAATAGCTTGTTTCATGTGCTTTGATGTTGACAACCCATTTGATACTCTGTCTCATGAAATTCTTCTCTTTAAATTAATTCAAACCAGCTTGGTTCTGAACAGTCTTAGAAGGTCAGATCTGGAGGACAGTAAGCATGAGGTAAAAGATGCTTCTGCATTCAGTGTTGCAGGATGTTGTTGAGCAGTTCTCATGGTTCATCCTCAGAGGCAGCATTTCAGCTGTGGGTAGATGATTCCTATAGAGCCACATTCTGCATTTCATTAACTTCCATGCGTGCTTTCCACAAGAGTAAGTGCACCTGTGTATGGTGGACAAATATAAAAAGTTCCTTCTAGTTTAAGGAGCATTACTAATTACAGTGGTATTCCCTATACTTCAGATGGGACATACTGCAGAACCTCAAAAACCAGGTGCCAGCTCTATGTGTCTGCATGTGAAGATGAGATATTATATGTGATGTGGATTATAGTGTGGGAATCTATGGCAGTTTAAACCACAGCTTATGAAATACAGTATAGAGTCAGGCTACTGAATTCCTGTCAGCTATTATTACTGTTTATGACCCAGGAACACTTGATAGTCATTAATCATCATTCACCAGTTCCTCTAATGCCCTCATACTGGTGTTTCAATGACTCTTCACATTGTAGGCATGGTTGCAGGAAACAAGTGGGGATCACACTTCTCTTGTGCTTCCATGAAGTGTAAGCACTTGAGTAGCTTTGGTAAACCACCTACAGTAGCCTGTTCCTGATGATATGATTAAATCTAGGGCAACACCTTTGGGAAAGTGCTTATGTGCTCATTTAGAACATGAAGATTAAAATGTAATGGTACCGTCTATGAAGAGTCGTGCTTTGTCCATTGCTTACACTTGCACAAGCCTGACTGCCCGCATGATAAACAGGCTATAAAATATAGATTAGGGACAGCAACATTTTTCAATCCACTGCAAAACATATCACTGTAGGGAATAAATAAATCAGAAAACAGCCAACTATGTCCTCCTTCTTTTCCAGCTTCCTCTCAAAGCTCAATTAAGAAAAAAACGTATTTTTCCTTCTCTCTGTTTCCCTTTTATCTATTGTCCTTCTCATGTTTCCATGTCCTCTCCCCCACCCTTGCCTTTATATAATGAGAGTGGTGCTGTAAAATAATGAGGTAATTCCTAGGAGTGCTCTAAGTACTAGACACCTGGCTGACATAACTCAGATCGGGTCAGATAAGACCTGATTACCATGGGTATTTCTCAGGTACCTGTACAGGTTAAGTTAGTTCTTATGGGACTATATAATGTTTCTGTACACTTGAAAATATGTAAATACTGGTACATTTTAGGCTCAGGGATTTGGGGCTTGGTTTGGGAATTAAGGTCTAAATGAATGGCTGGGAGAGAATCTAGATGTTTAACAAACATCCCAGCTTCCCATCCAGCCAACACTTACTTACCAATTTTTAACCCCTGGCTGTTTCTCCTGGTGTTGTTCCAGCCCTGATTTGGCACTGCATCATTCTATATAAACAGTGAAAAAGCCCAATCCAGTGCATTATTTTTAACAGAAGCTGCTATGTTTATACTCTATGAATTTAAACCCCCGACTCAAAACTAACAAAGCCCTGCATAGAATGTCTTTCCCAAGGCTAATTGTTCCAGTAGAGTCTAATCTAAATTAGGTTTCAAACAAAGTAGTTTTCATTTTTTATGACTTGTATGTAGCATTAGAATTGCATGATTATTTCTTAAAACAGTGTATTAATTTAGATTCAATAAAGCAATTACAGTCAGCAAAGGGATTAACAATTTAACAGACCCCCAAAAAGGGTAATTACATGCCCAGTAATTTAGCTGACTGTGTGATGATTCAACTCCGATTCCTATTTCTTATGCCTATGTGGACTCACTCTGTTCCCTGATGCTTTAACTGCAAGCTTGCATGCAAATACTTGCTTCTCAGTTGCTGAGGCTTATGCTGCTTTGGGCCAAAATTGATTGCTGAAGTTACATGACTGAAATGCCTCAGGTAAAAAATTCACTCAAAAGAAAAACATTAAGTAGACAGCTATGTAAAGTATGCTGCCTGACAGTCACTAATGCTCCCAGGATGGAAGAGGTGCTGCAAATAAGGTCAGTAGAATTAACACTCAATTACCCCTTAAATATAAAAGAGGGAGCCATGCATATTTCTGACAAAATTTGGAGGCAATCATAATTGCAAGCCACTGACTATATGTGCATTAACAGGGTGGCTGCTGTTTTCTTCCTTACAAGGACTCTTCTTCAGTTAAGGTTATAAAGCACAATTAAACAGTCACAGACACACGCCTTGTGTATTTATTTTATTGTTTTAAATTCTGTATGAAGGATCCACTTTCCTTTTGGAGAATTCAATAACTTCCTTTCAGGTTCAGATCCCCAGCTGGTAGAAATTGCCATAGCTGCACTGAAATCAATGGAGCCCTAGCAAATCATGCTGACCTTGGCTATGCGCCATGGTTCTGCTTTGTGTAGTCAGTATGTTAACATTAACACAGAAGTAATGAGAATCTGTTCATTGGGGTGTGCGAAATGGGCCGTATTTGATTTTGGATTAAGCCTGAATTGGGGACAGCGATTTGATTAGTTGATTTGGATCGCTGTCCCCGATTCAATTCAGTCGAATCTGAATCTGAAGATCTGATGCTGATTTGGAGAATCAGCAATTCAGCCATAGACACAGCTTTAAATGTTTTTTTCTACATACTTTGAGGTACCAGGCATGGCTTGTGAATGCTGCAATGGTGGGGTGGATGGAGTGTCCCACAGGAGCATGGGGGGCCCCCCACACATGCTCAGTGGTGAACCCAGAAGTGGACCGGAAGTATTTCCGGTCCACTTCCAGGTCTGCTGGGGAGCATGCTGGGGGTCCCCCCCGAACTGCCTGGCTCAGTGATCAGCCGTGGGGGGACCCCAGGTGCCCCCTCAGACCCAGGAGGCACACCAGTTGCCGAGCTGGGGGGGGGGCACAGGGAGGGGCCCTCTGCGCACTCCCTGGTGGCCCCGGAAGTGGACCAGAGGTGCTTCTGGTCCACTTCTGGGTCTGCTGCTGACTGTACTGGGAAGGCCCCCAGGCTTCTGTGAGATGCTCCATCCACTCCAGCATTTCAGCATTCACAAGCCGCCTGGTACCTTGAGATATGTAGAAAAAACATTTAAAACTGTGTCTATATCTGAATCGCCAAATCTTTCTGAATCTTTCTGACTTGATTCAGAGGGTTCCAATTCAATTTGGAGAGATTAAAGGGTCTCCTGATTCGATTCAGATTTGGAGATTTGGCCACTGAATCAGGCCAAATTGAATCAGGGACTGAAGCTTTGCACAACTCTAGGTGATCTAGAAGGTAAGACACAGACCTGTTTAATACACAGCAGGGTGAAAACCATAGTGCTTGTTATGGTGAAACTGCATTTTTAGGTCCTCCAAAGACTGGTGAAATGAATGGCAAGTTTCCATTGCCTTTAACAGGCTTTGGATCAGGCCTATAGTACATATGGTCTCTCTATGTGTAATATTTGCTTAATTTATTTCCAGCTATTTGTGTAGCCTGTTCCAGAATAAGGTGTTAAGGGAATTAAGGGAATAAGGTATTTCCCCTGATTTAACCCCTCACTCAGTTTTGTATCCCATCTTTTCTCTTTGATGACAAAATCAACTGAAGGTAAGCAGGACTGCAAAGTTTCTCTGAAGGAGACATCCCACAGTCAGGCATTCATCCATTTACTAGCTCAGTGGTGCAAAAAATGACTCACATTTTTCCTTTTCCAATTTCCATTGTGCTCCCCCTCCCCATTTTTCGCTTTTGGCCCTGGTAAGTAATGAGAATGAAAGACCTCCCTTTGCCTTGGGATTGGAGGAGGACGGGGGGACAAAAAAGATCTGATTTTATTTTTATGATGACTGTCCCAGTTTAGTTACTAAACCTCAATGGGGTTTTGCAATTGGAAATATGACCTTTTCAAGTTGGGTTTGGAAAATGAAATAACAGCAGAAAAGCCTTTTTCTCACAATTTAGTTCCTGTGCTTTGTGGCTCTCAGTCCTACAGTGTCTGAGTTCATTTAGGCTGCATGTAATTGACAGGTTCTGAGTTAAATAGTTGGGGTGGGATCATATCCTAAAAATAGCTTAAAAAGAAAAAAAACCCGTAGACAGACAAGAAGGCAGACAATTCTTTCCAGGCACTTGGAAAGCCCCTATTTTCTTAGGCACTTGCCCGGTAAGTGATCTGGAAGTCTTGCATCTATAATAGTTTAATACAACAGGTTGCTTAGAGGCAGACAATATGCAAACATACCACTTGATTTAAGATCCAGGAGGCATTTTTGAAGGTGATTTTTCCCCCCAAAAGACTGTTGTTGCTAGTTATTAATGTGACATCACTTCCCCTGACCTAGCTAGCTTTTCTGTCTCTGCTCATTAGACCTCTGGCTGCACTGTTTTTTTTTTTTTAATATCCTTGAGATCAAAGCCACATGTCTTCTGAATTCAAACCCCTATCTTTTACCATGTTTACTTCCAGTATCTAAAGGAAAAAATGACCAACAAATCAAAAAAGGAAGAATTGCAACAAAAATGTGTTGTCTCATGCTGCTTTGAGGGGGTCTGTTAGGCGTTTCAAATTTGTCAAGCTGGACAAAGTTGTCCTATTTTCCTGCTTCTGCACTGTTGTAGGAGGATAAGCTCTGCATTTTCTGTATGCCCTGAGTAACAGAGGAGCAAGTCAAGCTTCTCTGTTCCCAAGAAAGTGTCAGGAAAGTGTACAGCTTTCATTCTTCCAAGTACAGCAAAAGGCCTCCAGGCTAAGATTTTCAGAAGGGATCAGTGTTTTTGGCTGCTCTATTTTTGAGTCCCCATCTTAGGGCACCTTGAAGGGATCTGTTTCAGCGATGCATGTGCTGCACTGGTGACTTCTGCTTTCTTTTCCTGTTTTTCAAGCAATAGCTCAATGGTCAGAGCACTTACCCAAGTTCAATTACCTCCTCTGTCTGTGGGGATCCAAACCCACATTTTCTACCTCTCAAGTAAGTGCTTTACCAACCAGGCTGTGATGTAGGATGGGGAGAACATTTTTCATCCCTCTCTATGATGCTGTTCCACTTTGCAGAAAAGAATTTGGCATCCTTTTGCTCCCAGGTGGTGGGAGGGTGAAGTCTGTAGACCTTCTAGCCTAGTGGATACAGCACTCAGCTTGATGTGGGGATTATACTTGCTCCAGCAACTATTTTTACATTTTGCTCCAATAACTTTTCCATGTAAAGTGCATCAACAGTTCTTGGAGCATGGATTGGAACCCAAGATTGAGCTCTCCCCAGTGAATGCCCTACGCACTAAGCCACAGACTTCTACTCTTGCTTTCTGTGCCCCAATGAATTTTGAATCGTTTTTGCAAATAGGTGGGTACCCCTTCCCTAGGAGAATGTCTTCTATTGACTAGTTCTGTGCAGCTGTGTTTTCAGTGTGCTGGTGTTTGTGGATCCAGTTTTGAGGCTCTTATCTCTCCCTTTGCATTCTCTGTGAGCACAGGGCCCTAGCTCCGGGTTCTGCATTCCACCTGGTGCCAGGAACTTAACAGTCGGGGTTCAGCATTTCAGACTTTCGTTCCCATTTGCTGGCATCCACAGTCCCAGATTACCCATATGGACTCCTTGACAGGGAGAGTTAGGTGCCTTTTGGGGAGACCCAAACCTGGCTTGCTGAGTGGGGAACAGCTTAAGCCAGCTGGTAAAAATGCTGACATGAGACTAAGCCACACTCTTCAGAGATCTGAGCATCTGTCTCTGCTTAGGTTTCACAACCAAGAGTCCTTTCCTGGAGTTAGGGCTGGATCCAGTGTCTTTTGCAGAAAATATCTCAGGAGAAAGTGTCTTTTTGTCCAATGGTTCAGTATTTAGAGCACTTGTCTGGGATATAAGGTACATTTGTCTGAGTGTTTCCTAGGACAGTGCTATGGGGTACTCCAGGCTGGGGAAAATATCTCTATTTCACTTTGCAGGATATAATTAAATAGTCACTTGGTTAAAGACAGATAAAAGCTGACTCTTCAAAGCTTTTTCCACTTCATAGTAAAAGGAAAAAATAAAAATGGCTAACTGCTACTTTATAACGCTTCCACTGTTGGAGAAGTCTGGTTTTATCTGTTTCCCTTATACAGACAAGCAAGCCCAATAGCTGAAAGAGGATACCAAATAATGTAATCCATGGGTGAGTCTACACAAGACACTAATTGCGCAGTAGCCTACTAACACTGTGCAGTAGTATGCTGGGCAAAAACTGTGATAATACACTACTGTGCAGCAATATTAGGCTGCTGCTCAGTTAGCCTCTGTAAAAACTCATGCACCAGCACCGCTGTGCAGTAGCACCAGTTACTGCACATTGATTTAGTACTTGGTTTTACAAGTACTTAACTTAGTGCACAGTAACTACAGCACATTATTGAACATGTAGACACACCCTATTTGTATTTTAGTTACCCCTGCAGGTAGGTGCAGGATATCCTGGGTGCTTGAAAATCAAACAAAGGTAGATGGTGGACCTGGCCAACTGCCACTGATGTGAGGGTGGGGGGAAGGTACTTTCTGTTGAGAGCTAAGGTAGGCTCAAAATAAAAAAAATAACACTCCAGCTATAACTATTAACACATACATGGAATCAATAAGTTTTTGCAAGTAAGTGATATTTAAATCTGCCTTCATGGCTTTTTCCTCTGAGGTAGGTGCTGATCACCTCTGGCTGATATTTAGCAGGAGCTGAAGGCTCTCAACACGTTAAAAGACTGTGCTCTAAAAGGCGTTAATCCTACGTTGGTCTTAGGTTAAAAGGGATTGAACCCCGTGGGACTTGAGCCATTGGGGTAAAGATGTAGACAGAAGTCTTCTTGTTAACATGAGCCTCAGGTTCCAGGACTTCTGCCCATGAGGTAACAACATGAATAGACTATATGTCTTCAAAAGAATCAGAACTGAACACATTTCCTTTTGTCAATACAAAGATCCTTACATTGTGCTGCCAAACTGGTGGTTAGTGCTAAATTAAAATTCACACTGAAGTCATCCCAGGCCATTAGAGTATTTAGAGTATTTTGCAAACAAGTATGGTATTTTTTCAATGTAACCTTGCTATGCCAGGCAGCAGCATCTTCCAACATGGTGTGCTGTTCCACAAGGGCTGCCTCTAATCTGCAAGCAAGGTGACTACATCAACGCAGCACTCTGGGCAGGCTGTTTGTCACTGCTGAGTAACCATGCCCAATAGCCAGCCCTTACATTCATTTGCCTACCTGCAAGGCTTTGTAGACATGATATTGCTCCCAGTTTAGGAAACAGCACAGCATGTTGCATTTGAGGGTACTGTAGCCTGGCGTGGTAAGTTTACCATGTAGACTTGGCAGTACGCATGCCTCCCCTTATTAACTTATAATGTTTGCTAATGAGCTAGTTGGCTAGCTAGTAGAATAGGGCTGAGCAAAGCTTTGGACCCTGATTCTATTCAGCAGAGAGTCAGCCTGATTTGGTGGCTGAATCTCCGAATCCAAATCAAATCAGAAGACCCTTTAGTCTCTGAATTGAATGGAACCCTCTGAATCGAATTGGGCAGATTTGGTGATTTGGACATAGAGACAGCTTTAAATGTTTTTTCTACATATCTGTAAGTAGCAGTCAGCTTGTGAATGCTGCGATGCTGGGGTGCATGGAGTATCCCACAGAAGTGTGGGGGGGCGTCCCCAACTTGCCCGGCAGCAGACCCGGAAGTGGACCAGAAGCACTTCCGGTCCAATTCCAGGTCCGCCGGGGAGTGCACAGCCCCTGCCCCCCCCGGCTCGGCGACTGGTGCCTCCTGGGTCTGGTGGGGAGGCACCCGGGGGTCCTCTTGTGGC
>NW_005842476.1:870249-872686 GCF_000455745.1 Alligator sinensis | reverse complement strand
CCGACGGCGCCCCCGCCCCCCCCCCCCCCCGTAGGACACTCCATGCACCCCAGCATTGCAGCATTCACAAGCTGCACTGGTACCTTGAGGTATGTAGAAAAAACATTTAAAGCTGTGTCTGTGTCTGAATCTCTGATTCTCTGAATCAGCATTGAATCTTCAGATTCGGTTTTGGCCGAATCGAATCAGGGACAGTGATCCGAATCAATTAATTGAATCACTGTCTGTGATTCAGGCCAAATGCGAATCCAAATTGAATAGGGCCTGCTTCACACACCCATATAGTAGAATAGCAGTAATCCATTACAAATGCCCAAAGAAAGACTGACTTTGGGTAAATGTAGATGGAGTGCACCTTTCTTAAGAAACACAAGAGACTGAGTTCAGTTTGAGGACTTTTCCTTAAAGGAAAGCTTATGGAGTTGAAATTTCTGACAAGAGGGATGGAAATACAGAGAGAAACTCTCAAATAGTCATATATTTCTTGTTTTACAGTTTAATGCAGTATGATATATACTGCCTCAGGCCTATAACAGCTTGCTGCACATCACAAAATAAGTTCAGAAGATCACAGGGTGAGACAACAGGAAGCTTTAAGAATAATTATAAACTTTCTCAGAAAGAAAAATCCAAGTAATTGAATGGTGTCTTCCTTCCCCTCCTCCCCACTATTCCATTCAGTGAGCATGGTTCCTAGGATAGTAATCATTGCCAGCAGACTTCCATGCAAACGTACACATGGCTTGTCCTGTAACCTGAGGACTGGTATAATCTTAGTGAGAAATTATTCAATGTTTTTTGATGTGCTGTAAAGGATTATTACACAATGTTACAGAGGCTTACTGAGTATGGAACACCCAGCTGTCCAACAGGCAGTCTTGCAGAAGTTTAAAGGAAGGTAATGAAAGAGAGTTTGGGCTTTCTGTTTGATTTTATTGTTTTTCCTTCTGCTTTTGTTTGTCCCAGTAAGATGACAAGATGGGAGGGCTGGAGGAATGAACAGTGAAAACCAGTGAAAATTCTGATCTATTTCATCTTAGCCTAAACAGATTAGAAGTGGAAGCTATAAACCTAAGCTTATCCCAATTTTCCTCATCTTCTTGCCCGACCCTGACTGCATCTTGAATGCTTCTGAATTTATATACTGATTTTTCACCCTCAGCTCTCTGTGATGTGCATAGATTGGTATTGCAGCTCTGCAGGTTTCGGCCCTGACACCTTTAGAGGGCAAGTGACTTCCCTGACTGTATAAAATGTGGTAGAGTAGGGGCTAAAACACACACATCCATAATACAGCTATTACCTCTGGCCTATGAGTGTCATGTTCAGAATACTTAGGCCATCTAAAATAACAGAACAGGAATCCTGGTAGGGTCAAGTCAAAACTTTACCCAGTTCTGTATCATGTGGAATAGTTATTTCAAAATTTCAGAAAGTATTGTCCCAGTGTCCAAGGCCCACCATGGGCCTTTTTATTGGATCAGAGACTTGTTTCAGGATCCTTTACCAATGTTTCTACCTTCCCAGTCCGCTATTGTGAAGCAGGCTATGTGCAGCCAAAGACTTTTCTAACAGTGACTCTTGGTCAGTGTTTTAGGTGAGGTTTCTAATCTTCCTGGTAGATGTGTCAATTAAAAGGTGCTCCTCAGCACCCTGCTGTTGCTGCTGTCCTCATCAGCAAAGGCCTGATGCTATCTGGGTCCTTTGTCTGGAGTTAGAACAGTTGTACAGACATGAAGAACTGTCAATGGCATGTAAAACTGATGTGCAGATTTACTTTGTCCTAATTCTTTTTCTGAGTGATGCAGACTTCCTGCTGCCCCCTTCCAGTTTTCCTACTAAAATACAGAACAACTGCTCAGGCTACTTATCAAATGAAGAAATGCCACCAGTCCCTTTGAAGCCAGAAGCCATTAAAGGGATAGAGATAGTAAGAGAATACAAGTCCAGTCATGTATGTCTCTACAAGTCACACTTCTAGCTCACAGACCTGTTAATTTAACTTTAAGACATCAACAGACAGAGACATTGATAACAGAAATAACTAAAATTACAGTAGTTTAATGACTTTCTTGCCATATAGGTGAGCTTTATGAAAAGTCCTGCATTTTGTAAGAGAGAGATTTAAAACCCTTCTCTAACTTAATCAGAGTTCTATATATCACATAAGGATTATATTATTCCTTAATGAGCCCTGCAACTTTTCACTGGAGAAGCTTCTTCTGGGGCAAAGAGACTGAGGGAGCATGAAGAAGAATGTTCCCCATAGGTGCACACTGGGAGTAGGGGCAGGGACAGGGGCACTGCCATTTTGTCTTACTTTTTCATTCTTCCCTTTGAGGACTGACCTTTACTTGCAGTAATTGATGGAGGTTTCATGACACATTTCACATTTGTTATGTTGTGCCATGGAGACATTTACAACTTACACTTTAAT